>NW_009616736.1:0-7444 GCF_000690535.1 Cariama cristata
TGCACCATTTTAACATCTGCTGAGAATCTGGCTCACTTGAATGACTATAATGGAGAAGTCTAGTTCAGTAGGTTTTGAATTTGAGGAAAAAACACCACTATCCTCAAAGTTGTTCAGGGAAATTTGTTGACTTCCAGTGATTATTTATTGACAACAGGGAAGTTCAGGACTGAAAATATTTCGAACTCCAGATAGCCAGTCAGTCACCTGCCAAAGACAGATAATGCATATAGACAACATACCTATCCCCCTTGGATAGCAGGATTCAGAGGTACCTGTGAAGTCTGGTGGTAATATACAGATAAGTGAAAACTGTGTGATACTTTTTTTTTTCCCTCCCTCCATGTTTCAGCCTTAATGTTTTAAATTTAACAGAATTATCTTTTTTGTATTGTACTGATGTCTGCAATATAATACAATCTCAGGATGACTTTTGCATGATTTTGGGTGTGATTTATATTAGATAAATAAAGCTGTACTTAGAAATACTTAAATGTAGTATTTTGTAATGTTAATATTCATATACTAATGAATAAGCAGAAGATATTCTGGTTATAATAAGCATGTGCATTACTAGCAAACTTATTAGAGCCATTAAACTCTGTTGGTAAAATGGAATAAATTAAATTCAAGTGTTTGTTCAGTTTTCCTTCTGTGCTCAAACTCAAAATGTAGCATGTTTTAAAGCCTTTTAAAATTTAGTTGCTGTTAATATTACTGAAGTCGAAGAATAAATGTCAAATTATATATACCCTTGCTAATAAAACCTACATCACGGTAGGGGTGCAATAACTGTGTATGCTAGTACCAGTTTTTCCTTACTAATTCTCATTTTTTTGGTTACAAAGAATCAAGAGGGTCTTGGAACAGATGTCCTTGTTAAACGTATTTTATTTACGATGGAACTTTTCGTTAATATTACTGAAGTCGAAGAATAAATGTCAAATTATACTCATATATACCCTTGCTAATAAAACCTACATGTATTCACATCATGGTAGGGGTGCAGTAACTGTGTATGCTAGTACCAGTTTTTCCTTACTAATTCTCATTTTTTTGGTTACAAAGAATCAAGAGGGTCTTGGAACAGATGTCCTTGTTAAACGTATTTTATTTACGATGGATCTTTTCTGTATTCAAAACAGGATGCAGACTTGTTAAAATATTGTGTTGTTACTTCATCCCAAGAAATAGGATAAGAAAAATTTGTGAAAGATTTTATTTTAAACTGTATTTTTGCAAACGAAAATGCTTAATAGACTAGTAAAATTACAATACTTACAGAATCATATTTAATGTTAATATTTTAAAGTTTATTTCTGCTTTTCAGATACTTCTCTTTTGCTTAATAGTAGCATGAATAGAGTTTAATATTTTGCTAGTTTTGCAAGAGTCACATATACAAGTTTTTAAGTGTATCAAGCTTTTTTATATTTTATTGTGGTGGATTAGCAAGATCATGAAGTAAAGGAAAAGGGAAAGAATTCTGTATTCTTACCCAGAGCACCCTGGGTAGTGTTCTTTATCTTTGATACAGTAGTGTTGGAGGATTCTGTTTTTCAGAAAAATCTTGCAAGAGTGGGGCTGGCAAGGTATGGCAGGAGAAAACAGAAGAGAATGGCTAAAATATATTTGAATTAGACAAATACAGTCCTGTTTTGATTCTGCATATAATAGGTAACTGCATTGCTCAGCAAACAAGTTTTGTGTTACTTTTAGTCCCTTTCTAGTTTTGCTTACAGAAAAGCCCCTTCAAAGAATCAAGAGACACTTGTAGCAAGTTAGTATGTGGTTTCTTAGGGCCGCCCACCCTCCAACTTCCTTTAGCTGTCCTGGACATATAAGTTTACAGAATTTATGGATAATGTGGAACATTGGTATTAGCTTCAATCATGTGACATTTCTCTCTGTTGCTAAACTCCACTGAATCTTGGAAGAAGTGCTTTTCCATTGAGTGCCCTTTTCATTCAGCACTTTCTACTGTTCAGAAACTGCTATTGATGCCTGTCATTGCATGATCTGGATGTTGTCACTCTGTTATGCCTGTCTCCTCTAACTTCTTACTAGTTTAGATTTATAGAGAGGCCAAGT
Organism: Cariama cristata; assembly: GCF_000690535.1. Lineage (NCBI taxonomy): Eukaryota > Metazoa > Chordata > Aves > Cariamiformes > Cariamidae > Cariama > Cariama cristata. The sequence continues at coordinate 2,092 of NW_009616736.1, forward strand.
AAGGCTTTTGAGGATTTAAAACCCCATACTGCTCTGTAGAGGAGGGAAAACCCACACTGGATTGGCCTTTCTTATTTAATTTGGGGAAACCACTGGGAAAACTCCATCTTCCCTGGGTACCTTTTTTTTTTTTTCTTTCTTAATTCCGGGCAGATTTTTATGTAAAGTAAGGAGAATCCAAGTACTGATGCAGGAAATACCTTGAAAGAGAAGGATCCAACAATTGAGTCTCTACGGCTGAAGTTGAAGGGTTTAAAGAAGCATAGGATCAAAGCAAGGTGTGACCATGGCCCTTTTTTAAAGCATCCTCCTATCAAGGGGATAAGCCTCACAGTTGACCCGTATGACAACCCCTTCTGAGAGGAGTAAAAAGTTACAAGACCTTATGATCCTGTTAATGAAATGTTCGGTGTTTTTTAAAGCAAATCCTTTAATGCTCATTGCTACTCAGGTCACTAAAATTAAAAGGTGGAAGAATGAAAGAAGAGGAAAGATGGTGAAATGTGCAACCAAAGTGGCTGTGAGAGCTGTGACTGTTGATGCGCAGTGTCCTGGTGCAGCGTCTGAATACATAGAATGTGAGAAATACTGACATTAATTGCTTGGTTAAACTAAAATAGACTAGGCAGTGATACCAATGACTGGTGGAATGGGCAGAATAGGTCCAATCAGCAGGGATAATTTTGAGAGATGAGCAGAGGATGAAAAAGGGTATCAAAAAGGAGAAGGGGAAAAAAAAGCAGGTTTTTAAATAGAGAATATGTACTGCTCTGAGAGTGTAAGTGGTTCTAACTGGACTGGGATAGAGTTAACTTTGAAAGTCAGAAGTTAACCCTATAATAAGTGTTTGTAATTAATGTGTTAAAAAATGTGTCTTTGAAGTGTAAATAAGAAGGAAAAAAAGGAATGATGAAATCTATGTACACGTATCATGATTACTATCAATGTTAAAATGAAGTTTGTTACAAAGGAGAGATGGAACCAAAGGTTAACAAACAAGAACAGAAGACTAATAAACAGTTTTTAAAAATATTGAGTAAAATCTGTTAAGTAACAATAATGCACTTAATAATAGTTATTTCAGAAACAAACATACTAAATAGCCTTAATATCACCAGAAAAATCTTACAGTGGGAGATGCTTTATGTTGGATAACTAAAGTAGGTGATGATTTGAAGTCTTTACTATTTTTCTCTTCCATTGATACCACAGCAGACTAAGTGCTCCGTTCCAACCACTTAGCTATCATTAATTATATATTGTTTAACTTTGTGTTAGCTGGTTTTAATTTTATTAGCTAATATGCATATTTGAAAAAAGAAACCTCTAAGGGTTTTTCCAGGTCAATTGTCATGGCTGAAGTTATAAGCAGAGAAAAATATTTATAAGGAATAGGTAATAAAGAAGAGTAGCTCCAGTTTCAGGTGTTTCTGTATCCAGACAAGAACAACATTGTTCCCTTGGGTGAGGACAAATGTTCCTCCTATTATTAGTAATGATAATAATTAGTATATTACCAATATGGAAAGCCTATTTTTGTAACACTTTATATATAATCTATAAATGGATGAAATTTATTGTGTTTATAAAGCAATATTTTTGGAGCTGTAAGAAGCAAAGGTGAATTGATCAAGTATTCTTAAAGTTTACTGTTGAAAAGTGTATTTTTAAAATAAAAAAATCATACTAGCAAATGTAGCTCTGTAACACTAGGACTTAACTTTGTGTTGTCCTGGGGATATTTTAAAACATATAGTGATTAACAGATGATGGGAGAATTTTCAGTTATGGAAATATCAAAATACTACATATGCATATGGTATTTAATCACTTTTGAATTTGATAGAAGCAGTTCTTTTTATTACAAAGGGTCTGATTTGGTGATTTTGGGAATGTGTTCTAGTGTTTCTGCGATATGTATCTATGAGAACAGGCCACCTGTGAAATGAAATGTTCCAAACTCTCTCTAGAGAAACTGTCAGCAAATAGCAGCTTAATGTATGCATGATATATGTGTAAGTATTCCTTTTCAAACTTCAGGCAATATCTTAGTCAAAATTTCTTAGTCCAAAATTTGGCCAAATATGATTATGGAATTGGTGTTTTCTAATCAACCTAGAATAGTATATGTGGAAACTAATTATGTTTGTATACTTACTCAGCGCTTAGAAATTGTTATAAACTGCCTTTTTGATTATGACCTGCCTCATAACAGGTGCTTATGTTAAAAGGTGTGATTTTAATTATACTGCACCCTTAAAAGTAACACTAAGGTTTGCAACAACTGCAGGAATCTAGAGCTTAACTTTACAACCTATAGTTGTAAGTTCTACAGTCATAATGTTTTTGCTCATTGTGAAAATTATGTTGGCTATAAAGATCAATCACTTATCGGGTGAAGGGGCATGGATGGTGATAAGGAAATGCAAACCTCACTCAGGCCTGTGCAGCTTTTCATGAGAAAAGACTAGATAGGAAAAAGTAAGCATACTGAGAAGATGTGTTGCTCATTTTTTGTCCAGAATCCTTGAGGGGCTGTAGAGTTTACAATGTCTTTCCTGCACTCCTGACTGATGGCCTGTGGTTCAATGACTTTGAAGAAAGACTTAGAAGCTCAGTATTTTTGCCATTGCCGGTAGAAGGCCATAGGTTTGTATTGTCCTGGCAGAGCAGGACCCTGAGAGCTGTCTGGGCTTCTGTCGGCCAGAGCTGGTTGGGACTCCTTTTCCTCTGTTCAGCAGCCGCGTGCCTGTGGCATCTCTCACTGTAGCTTCAGCTTTGTGAGTGCCAGAGCTGGGAAAGGACTGGCAGCCCTGGGATGGAAGCAGAAAGCGGTGAAAATGTGTAAAACTAACCTAAGCATAACCAAGACTTCCCTTCCCAGGGAAGAGACCTTCCTGTCTTCGCTGCTCCTTCCCCCATCCTGTAAACCTCATATTCAACCTGGCAAAGAGCTCAGGATACTGGTGACTCGCCTGGTTGAACACTGGGGTGGTTAGCCTGTATGGCACTCTGCATTATTCTTCTGACAGAATTTGAAGCAGCTTGATTAAATGTGGTTTAGGCAGTTCATCAAAAGCTCTGGTTGTAACCTTGTGGTATTGTAGACATGCCTTGATGTAACTAAGCTATTTTTTTATTCTTCTCTAAGTATTACCTTAAACTTATAGGAAATACTTGCAGCATAGGCTGGCAGAGTAAACACACTACCTTGGATGCCTGAAAGGGGAAAAGTTCTGTTAGGATGACAGATCGTAGCCTAAGTCATTCTTTGTCCTGTGTATACATTGAAAACTTTCCCCAACTCTTGAAATTGAATTTTTTGCCTTTCTGGCTTATGGGGGATTAACTTTTAACTGCTTGGATATACAATTCCCCAATGAGTTAAATATGCACATAGGGGTTCTTATAGCTTACAGAATGCTCTCAACAGAAGTGCCTGAGGCTTTAATGACATGCAACGTACACATTATACTCTTAATTGTTGTTCTGTGCTGCTGTGGACAGATGCTTCTCTATCGTTTCTGACTGAGGAAAATTTATCTTGGTAAGAAATGGCCAGGTTTATCTCTGTGTCCTTCTTCAGGTAGCAGTTCTGTCTCTTCCCTGAGCATACATTCCTTAGAACAAATATCTTGTGTATGCTACTACATTTTAACCATTTAAAGGATGATTGTGACAGCTGACTGGAAACATCTACTTTTGGTCTAGCATCAAAATTTAAAATAAAGGAAAACTTAGTCATTCAAAAGATCAGTGCAAGAATTGATTTACTGTTTGAAGAATGCATTTGAGTCCACAGTATTAGGATGATCAGGTCTCATAAATGATGCTTTATTAGGTGGATTTGTGTTCAAATACGAGAGGTCTCAAGTGAAATTTCAGGATGTTATTTAAGCACATGCTTAAATTTCTCAAATAGGTATGCTTTTTGGAATAACTTTGCATAATGTTTAAAGTAGAAAGATGGAAGGAATAATTTTTAATATCTTCATGCTTATTTTCTGTTCTTAAGGTAAGGCTTGAATTTTTAGGAGGCTTCCTCACTGATAGCTCAGGTCTGTGAGAAAATGAAGGATGCCACCTTCCTTTGCACTACTGTGATTCAGAGACATCAGTCTGCATGTGGGTATGTATTTATTTTACAGGAAATCTTTTTTTGTTCTGAGTCATCATGCCACGGTCAGGCACGTCCTTTCCTTTCGCCTTTGACTTTCCGGCTGACAGCTGCTCTGGAAAGCACCGCATGCTCTGCTCCACTATACAGCAGGACTGCAGCGAGCAGATGAAAATGAGATTTAAATTTGTCCCCCCTCATAAATTGCATTGTTATGTAAGAGTTTTTTTTTCTAATTCTCACTTCTTCTCCTTATTTTTTGCAAAATGAAAGAAAATGGGTTGTTAGGATGCATATCAGGGCCCTGAGGGCACTAATAGGCCTTAATGGCCATGATGAGGACAGGCTGGACAGGGCTCTGAGCAACCTGATCTAGCTGAAGATGTCCCTGCTCATTGCAGGGGGTTGGACTTAGATGACCCTTAAAGGTCCCTTCCAACCCAAAGCATTCTAGGATGGGCTTCACCTGGGGCCTCCAGCCCCTGCCTACCCAGAGCCTGCTAGCTGAGCCCTGGGCCTCCAGCGCCCGCCTCAGCTGTGCCTGCAGCACCAGGGTCTCAGGTGGCCAGGCCTAGGGCCTGGACCCCAGCCCTGGGATGGCTTCCCAGCTTGACCTTGTCTCCGTGGACCTGCCCAGGAGTCACTGCACTGCAGCCCAACCCTGACCCTCAAAGCGACTTCCCGGCATGGCCTTGGACCTCCCTCACTGCTGCCTTGTGACCTGGGCTCACGGCTGGAGCCGGCCACGGTCTCTGAGCCTGCCCTGCCCGCCACGCTCCATCCCCCTGAGGGAGCTGGCAGCCATCGCTGTGCCCTGGCAGCACAGGTGTTTGTGGCCCTGACCCACTGCACTGCCTGCTGCTCTAAGCACAAAGGTAAGTTTTTAAATATTATTGTGTATTTAGTCTGAAAATGTGATATGGGAGAGAGTTTGGTTTGTGAAGAGATTCATTCGGTTGTCTTTTGGATATTAGTAGCTATGTTGAAGTCAAACAAATGTATTACCAGCTAGCTATAAATTTAGTCAAATATTTTCACTCATGGGCTTGTGATTGTATGACAAGTATGCTAACTGAGGCCCTGGCATGCAGGGAGTGTTTTTTTGGGGGATTAATTAGTGTGAAGATAGTGTTATAATAGTATAAATCGGCAGAGGAGAAAGCTGATTTTTATAGCTTCAGGAATTGGTGGCAGCCAAGGAATACATTATCTGTTTGCAGATCAACAAAGCGTTTT
>NW_009616737.1:0-1103 GCF_000690535.1 Cariama cristata
CTTCCTCCTGTGAAATCAAAGACAAGCTTTACTGAAGCGGCCAAATACTTCCTACCATTTGAATTGGCATACCAGTCGAAGTGCCCCAGGATTGTCAGTACATCTCTAGATTGTTTACAGATCCGTATGAAGAAGAGCTTTAACTGTCAACTATAAAATTCTGTTGGTTTCGAGGGGAAGTACAGTTGTATGTAACAAACAACATCATTGTTTTTTCCATTAGTTTACTTTATTGCACACACAACCAAATTGAATATATTTCTCACAAAGGGTGAATATATGTGTTATTTATTTATGTAGTGCATTTACGTGTTTATATGGATTAGCACAGTTACATGTTTGAATCAGTTTTATTATGTTGATGTACAATTACCTATTTTCATGTGTTGAATTTTTCCCTGCTCTTTCCCATTGCATTTTGCCTGTATTCATGGTTGTGACCTGAAGTCTTGTGCACGGACCACTGGGTGAAATTTCGTTCGCAGGAGAGCTGTGGAGCGCTCTAATTGTGAGGAATGACTGTCAAGTAATCCTGCCCTCCCAGTGGGGGTGATGGTAATTAAGCAGCAGATTTTGAGATCCATTTTAGAATTTTTTTATGAAATTAGACCTGGCAGTCAGGCGTTACCATGGCAGTTTTGTGCTGCTGTGTCATAGACTTTTGCTTGAAGGAGGGCTAGAGTTTTTTTCCATAGCTTATACAAGTATGCATGTGGACTTTGTACAATTAAGTGTTTATGGGGAACTGTAGCTATTTTCTGATTGCACTTGTTAATTATGGGTATTTATTACGGGAAGTTATTATGCCAACTAATAGAAGTTAGCCACGTGGTGGAAATACCATACCCTACTGCTGTAACAGTAGTCTTTGAATGGTTGTGATGAGCAGTAGGGAAGAATACAATTACAGTTACTTATGAGGAATGGAGTGTTTGTTACCTAGTATTCCTGTGTATATGTATCCTGAGGCGTTGACATTTCTTGCAGATTGTATTTACTCGTTTTACTGCAAAGAATGTAGTTTGTTCTTCTACTCCTTTTCATAGCTCAAGTTTTCCGTTTTCTTGACACTCTACTTCTCCACCAGATAGTTGTTACAAATA
>NW_009616738.1:0-16989 GCF_000690535.1 Cariama cristata
TATATATATATACCTGGATTTCTGGATTTACGGGCCGAAGGAAGAAGGTTCTGTTAATGGTCATATTTAGAAATTCTCAAATGAGTCAAATTACTGTTGCAAGCCAGATACAAAACTAGCGTTTCAAACCATAAGCAATCCATGTAACCTACCAGTGCTGCGTTTAACAAAAGTAGGACATGATTTCTGAATCTATTCTCCTTTAATAAGATTATAATCCTGACTGTCCTGTTCTTACTGCAGTCGGAGGGAGCATTGCTGCCGAGTGGCTCACGAGCAGTAGGCTTCTGTGCTTGCATAACTAATCCCAAATTACACCCGGTGACTATCTATAGGTGATAATCCTGAACACGCCAAAACGTTTGATCTTCGCGTATATTTGCACAAGCACATTTGCACGCATGTGGCACACACACATTTGTATCACGTGCACGGCGTTACGTGTAATGAGATTATTACATTTGTGTATAAGCACAGCGTGAAAAGGAAAAACTGCCTGACGCTTTACCTTTATAAGCCTGTCTTCACAGGCAGCTAAATTTTATCAGAGTTTAGCCATTTCTGCTGTCATTTGCATGCAGTGTCTGATTCAGGCTCAAATTCTAATGAAAATTTCAGCCCAAACTGTTTAGCTCTTTCTGAGAGCGAGGTTAACAGAAACCAGGCTGGTTTGCCCATCATTAAATATTCTGGATACTTGTTGGGAATTGTTCTAGCACCTCCACAATTTGAAGCCGGAGTCTGAAAGATCTGAAGAGGCTCCCTGTGCTAGGGCTTTGCCTTTTGCTATTCTCGTTATACATTTGGCTGTGTATAAGTCTGTGAAAAATCACAGTTTGCACATGCCGCATCACTACCTCTTCAATTGGAGTCGCTAAATTCGAAGAAGATTCTGCTGTAACTGAGGATGCTCAGGTTTCTCACAGCTGGTAGCGCCGACTGAACCACATATGCCACGTCCTCAGTTATAGCCTGGTGTCCTCGCTATTCCATGTTCAAATGTATTTTTCTAGGATAGATTACAGGGGCAAAGCCAAAATTTCACAATACTAAGCACTTAGAGCAGTAAGGTTGGGATGAGTTCCAACAGCAACTGCTAAGAGAGAGGTAAATTAATTTATGTTCATGAAATGTTCAAATATTGCAGAGCTGGTCACCACAGAAAATCTCAGGAGGAATTTAATTATTCCTTTTTGAGAGAAGCGTTTGAATAGCATGCGGTAAATAAGGCACAGGTTAACAAACTGCTTTGAAGACAACAAAATATGGAATTGCTGCTAATTCCTGAAACTTCAATGATGCTTTGCAATAAAATTAGTATGTGGCTGTGCAATTGAAGATGATACCACAAAGCACGCATACAAGGGGCTGAGCGAACAGACATCCTCAGTATCGGGACTTTCTGTATTATTTTGTCTACATGACTTAAGAATGTAGTGAAGAACCTAGTTTCCTTTAATGTGTGGTTATACATTCACACATGCACATGCCTATAGACAGCTCGCCTCCAGTTCAAAATAATCAAATAATGGTGGACCATGGAGTGGTTAATAGTTAATTGCATTTGACAATACAAAAAAGGCAGGAATAGCTAATCTGGAGTTATCAGAGACAATGATTTACTAGACATTATGATCAACCCACAGCACAGAGCTTTCAGCTGTCCCTCCCGGAATATTAAAATCTGTGATAATCAGTGAAGTACGAAGTGAAGGGCTCTCGGGAGTTTCCAGTTGTGTCTCAGCTAGCTCTAAACAGAACAACCAGGAGGAACTGTCTACAATAAACTTCTCTTTGTCTTCACCTCTTCCAGCTGCAGTAAGCGAGGAGCTCTATTTTCAGCTATGGAAATGAACCATGATTTCATTTTTATGAGATCTTATTCCGGTAGCCTACTTTGAATAATAAACAACTATTAACTTTCAGAGCACAGAGGAAGACGTCTAATTTTTAAGGTACATCCTGTTTCAAGGACTCTGGGGTATAAACTGCTTAAGAGAAAGAAATTGTAGAAATAAAGGAAAGATAACAAAATTGTTCCTGGTACAGTGAGGTTATCAGTCTTTCTGCACTCCTGCCCTTGTAATTATATATGTTGGGCCTGATTCCCTGACTGCATTTGAGACCCCTTGGGGGAAAACCCAAGTAACACACTGGAAAATCATGTTCTTTTCCCAGCATTTATTTTTGGGAGGGCCAGTCTAGTGTGGTGCTTAAAAGCCTCACAAGAACTGCGCAGAGCTTGCGTGGCTCCTTTTGGCTTGCTGAAAGGGTGAGTACGGTACCGCTTGTGCAGCGTTGTTTGAGCAGGTTTTAGTGTTAACTTCAGCTTCTTAACAAGCTTAAGTACAGCATCACATTTGATTTGGTTTTGCAAATGTCTGGAACTTTTCATGTGGAATTAGCAGATCTCAGTCTTCAAGCCTAATGAACTCAGATAAAACTCAGCAGGATGTCCTGTTAGAAAGTAATGTTTTTTTTGTACAAAGACAGCTCTTTGGTCCTCTTTTCTTGCATTGCATTTGTTGACTTGTCTCAGAGGCTCGTAAGCTATCAGCTCTCTTATTGATCTGCTCTAGAGTCACTTGAAAACATAATTTTGAAAGCAGCATTTCAGCACCTCTCCTTGTTTGATCTCTTTGCTGTGGCAAACTGTGGCACAGTTTTCCAAGCACTAGGCTGAAAATCAATGTGGTTTTTTCTTTTTTTATGCTTAATAATACATATTTTTTAAATCTTTACATCTGTCTAATTGCATTTAAAATGCCTCTCTGTATGTTACATTCTCTGCTTTATTAGAAGTCCGTCCTAGGATTCACACCCCTTCACTTTAATTTAGCTACAAATTGATTCTTAAAGTATCACATTTAATAGCCTTTGGGGTTTGATGCGCAAACTATTCTGACGTCTATTCATAGACCTCTATAATGGGACCCACTCCAGTTTATCCCTTGAACTGTCAGGCGCTCTGGGAAATAATAGCTCCTGACAGTTGTAGAGTTAAAATATAGGATTAATGATCAGCTTTTAATGTGCAAATGGGGTATTCAGCTTTCCTCTTACCCATCTTCTTTAATACAAATTCACTGTTGAAACAGGTAGCATGAGTTGCTCCTTTTCCTAAACATAGATTAGTCTATCAGGGTAAATGCCTGAATCAAAATAGAAATTTAGATACACACCACAAAGTAAATACAGGGCTGACTTATAGCCAAGTATTTTTTTCTTTTGCCAAGTCCATCATTTATTTTTAAGGTTTCAAAACCTCACTTTCACACCAAAATAAAAATAGCTGTGCATTGCAGCAACCAATTTAACCAGCAGGAAGGAGTCTGCCCTTCTCTATTAAATACGGCTGTAGAAAGCCCTACAGACTTTGATTTAATTGTTTCCAATAGACCAAAACAATCTGCTACCTGCACTTAGTGAAAAGTAAAAAAGACAAAAGAAAGAGATTTCTACAGTGAAGCATGGAGCAGTTCACAGGTTTTCATCAGGAGATTAGAAACGTGTTTGCGATAGGGGGTCTTCAGAACTGTACAGTAATTTTCAATTGCAGCATCCTATTACAAAGCTGCCTACGTATACAAAATTAGACTATTTGTTTAGAAAATGTTATATACTCGTGTAATTGGAAAATACATTTTAAACTATGGTGTAATAAGAAGCATTTATCCATTATGTTCTGCAGTGATAGGCAGCGCTGTGTCCGAGGAGCGGAGCATGAGGAGGAGATGTTGGATTAAGAAGACGTTTAGACAACCTTGCACCTTTCTTAGAGTATCTGGAAGAAAAAGGATTTGAGGGTAAGTTAAATGAAAGTCAAAACATATAAAAATAAAATAAACACTGAGTCATTCAGAAAAATCTTTCATATTTAAGCCAGTCACACACCTGCCCAGATATCTCCAATAACCACAAGCTTTCCCAAGAACATGAAACAGAAAGGTGTCCCTCAAGATACAAGACTTAATCCTTGCAGTGCTCGAGTGCCTTAAGCTTCCAATAAACCAAAGAGTGAAATCTGTTGTCTGCAATTATTCCTTTGAAAGGAGTAACATCAGAGCGGCAGGCAGATAGAAAGAAGCAACCTGAGCGGTAAAGGAAGAGGAAGAAGAGCAAGAAGAATACGCAGCACGTCACATACGTGCGACTTTGTGGCTTCTCTTATTATTGCTTATATCGTTGCACACATGCTTTAACAGACTAAGAGGGAAGATTACAATTAACATTATTTGAGAAACCTGCTTCCAATAGCTTCTAAACGGCCTCCGGGGATTTCTTTTGTTGTTTTTATAACAGTCAATTTACTTGGATACCTCCCATTTCAAAGAATGCAAAGTGACATATCATTAATGGCTCTTGAGAAACATAAGTTAAATCTAAATTAACCTCACAGACATTGTATATAACATCCTTAGCTATTCTGTTCCTGATTTTCCACTGCTTTCTACCTTGTATTCACAGCTGTGCAAAGCAAGTCAAAACAGCAGTCAGGCAGCAGACACGCTGCGTTCGCATTGCTTTGGTGTAAATTAGGGATAGTTCACCAGAGAATCAGCGACTGCAAACGTGCTGATAAATATATATATAATAACCATAGCAGGCAGCGGGTCACCAAATGGACTAAAGCTGTGATCTGGTACTTGATGGGCCGAAGGATGCTTTAGCTGCCCTGTGCCATTTCTGGCCCTTGCCAGTGACTTGTTCCTCCTGTATCCCTCCTGCAGTGTTGTCCTTGTTGTGCAGTAGGCTGGATGGCAGACCTGATCCCCTGGGGAAAAAAAAAAAAAACCAAAACAAACACCCAGAAAATATAAAATAGACAAATAAATAGGAAATATAAGAATAAATGGTGATTTTCCCAGGGATTCAGGTCCCTCACCCATTTCACCGCATGGTGGGACAAACCGGTACAAGGCCAAGGCCGACATGAAGCAGTGGCAGGGGAAGGGGGTGAGGAGGTTGCTGGCAGCATTCCTGAAAAGTTGTTCATCAAATTACACCAGGAGAAAAGGGAGTATTGTAAATCCTGGCCAGGGACCTGCCTTCCATGAGAGGCAGGGAGGTCACGACAGAGCTACGGCTCCAGCTCCACCTTTTTTATGTCTTGCTGCAGTTACATCTTCCAGGCTTCCTTGGACAGAGGAGGAGCGATGTTTTTCCCAGGACAAGGTATTGTTTGTGCTCCAATGCGTACACAGCGAGGCAGTTTGTACTCGGGCTTGGAGCTTTAGTTTTCAACATCCCAGTGGTTTTGGTTTACACAGGCTCCGGAACGCCTTCAGCTTGCAAAATGGTTGTCATGCTCGGTGGAAGTTAAACCCACAGGTTCTAAATTATTTGACCGTTCCCTGTATTTTGAGCAAATTTTCTCTGGAGATACGTTTTTAGATAGAGAGATGGGGATTTTTTTTTTAGACTTTCTGCAAAACCCTTTCAGAATTCACTTAAATGAAAAAAGTTAAATGAAAAATTAGACCTCGCCTTTATCAAGTTTCATCGATAAAACTTTAAGTCACTCATGGTTGATTTGATTTCACAGTCATAGGCAGTAAACCTTAATGTTTCCTTTCCCACTTGCTTGTCGGGAATTTAAAAATACAGATCACAAAAAGTGCAGCTCACAACAAGAGAAAAAAGTTTTTACTAATCCAGTGAGCAGAGATTAGCTGAGCTCAGAATTCAGCTAACAACGGAGGGGGAAGTCACTAAAAACCACGAACTGAATATATGTCAGAGGGCCAGTTTGGGGACTGGGCTGGGGAAAGTGGGGCTCCAAGGAAGGAGGAGCTGCTGATGGCTCTGGAGCCTCATCCATCTGAAGTATCCCAGAAAACAGCTCCAGCAAAGCCAGGAATCACAACCCTCTTCCAGCCACCCCCGTAATTCATCAGTGCACCAAACTCCGAAAAAAAGCACCTATGAATCAGAGGACGCTTAATATTTCACTTTATTCTCAACACAGTTATTTTGGCTAACGTTTGGGGAAAAAAGAGATGGGCTTTTGATATTGGGATACCCGTCTGCAACCGCAGCAGCAGCACGGACTAACGTGAGCCCTGAATCCCAGCCAGCCATGGGTTTGAAACCCCACCTGTCTCCTCCGCTTTTCCCGAGACCTTGCGCTTGCTGTAGCAGGAAAAAAAGGACTGTTTCACATACCTACTCGGTTCAATGAAGCTTTTTTTTTTTTTTTTTTTTTTAAACTCCAGCTATTAGCGTAAAATGAAGTCAGGATTGAAAACACTCAGAAAATTGGAATCTGAACTTCTGCGGTTCAGGGGGAGGCAGACCCCCACCTCAGCCCCACGCATCTCACCGCTGCCCTGATTTCACGTGGCTAAGTGGGCATGATTGAAAGGAAAGGGCTCTCCTAGCTCACAGTTTTGTCCTGCGGCCATTCAATCGCCCAGCTTTTGTTTTGTTTTGTTTTGTTTGTATTTTCTGACCTTGCATAACTTTAAAATGGCCATGCATAATTTTTTGGACAGTTTCCATTTGGGGCAGAAACCCTTCTTGACAGGTTCAGCAAAGGTTGCAATTTAATAGATGCATTTCAAATTCTCTAAAACCAGGGTTCGAAGTGCTCAGACACCAGTTTCGGCATCACTGGGATCACAACACAGGAGAGGATGTGCAAACACGCGTTATTCATGTTTGTCTGCAGTTTTACTGCTGGTTTATGTGCTGTTTGGATATAAATACGGGGTCAGATTCAGTCCCAGTCAGTGCTATCTGATGACGATATAAACCCCCAAAGGGGACCTCTGAGGTGGGAAATCTGTTGGTAGAGGAATTTGCCCCAACCAAAACCAACCGTAACCCCTCGGTGCCGGAGGGGAACCTCCTGGGGGGACGGCAGCAGCAGCCCCCGATGTTGGTTCTTGTCGGTCGGAGGAGGTACAGGACGTGCTGACCCAGCACAGCCCCCCCAGTCTCTGTTAATGGTCATAAACTAAAGCAAATGCCAGCACTCACACTAGTGGAAAGTCTGAAGGAGGAGGAGGACCCGGTGGGAGCTTTATCTCTTTCGGGAGTGAATCCCACTGTGGGGCAGTAAGTACCTGCTTGGTAATGCAGGAGGGGAAATTGTATGCCGGGTGCTGCTCGCTCCTGCTCCCCTGCATGTGGCTCGCAGGCTAATAAAAGCCTATTTGTTGCTCTAGCTGACAGTAAAAATATAACATAAGGGCGAATATGTATAAAAATGATGATAAACAATAGCACAGGGGAAAACAAATCTAATAAAACTGAATGGGACAGTTCACAGGCCAATTGGATGTTTGTGTTGTCCCAGGAAAAGTGCGGTCCTGCGGAGCTGAAGGGAATCGATGGGCTTGTATTCTCACTTTTCCGAAAAAGTCACGGTGTAAGACCAGCAACCTACAGGGAGACTGGGAAAAAAAACCAAACAAACAAACCCCTCTGAGGCATCCCTCTCCCCTCATCTCTTCTTTTGTTATTTGTTAAAACAGGGAAAGGGGCAAAGGGGCAAAAGAGCAATCCTTGTAATTGCCAGCCAGTAAATCTAACTTCAGTCCCTAGTGAAACAATGGGACAACTAGTTAAGGGTTGGGGGGACACACAGAAAATAATGGGGTCATGAGCAATTAAAAGGTTTGGCCAAATCCAACCTTTGTTTTAATGTAATTTTAAATCAGCGGAATTATATCTGGGTTAAATTTAACTGCCTAGTTTTCTGAATTTTCTTAAAAAGAAATAACGCCAAAAAACCTCAGTTCATCTGGTGGAAGCAAAAGATGTAGTGGGAAAAATATGTTTTCTTCTTGCTTGCAACAGCTGTTGAACTTCAGCATGCAAAATCATACAGGAGAAAAAACTCCCTTTCTTAAAATTCTAGTATCCTTCTCAGTTCATCTATACTGTGAAAAAGTTCATCATAGAATCACAGGTTCTCCCTCAAAAGCCTTCAACCTCCTCATCCCCAAGCAGGCGAAAACCAAGCTTCGTATTCTTGATATTACCAAGACTAAAAAAGACTGTTTAGTTTTCCTCTCCCCTCTGCTCCTCCCACTTTATAAATCAACACACTTTCCAGATGAATTTATACTCTGTATGTACATGCGTATTTATAAAAGAAAGGGTCACAAATCCCATTTTTTAAAGAAAAGAAACCTTTTTACATTACGTTTTCAAATTAGCCAGGACTAAACATTGCAAAGCAGAAACTGTTCCTCTTGCTATTTATGCAGCCCCTGGCAAGACATCCCGGGAGCGGTTTCAAGAGAGTTTAAACTGATGGAGCTAGAAAAGGTCCTCCCTCTTCCCTGGGCCGTCCCGCATGTTGCTGGTGCACAGAAGTGCATTAGCACCGCTGCTTATCTGACCCCTTATTGAGCCAATTTAAACAATTTAAACAAATAGCCTTTTTCTTTTTTTTTTTCTTTTTTTTTTTTTTTTGGCTGAGTTACTTTTCAGCTGGTTTGAAACTTTAAATTGAGTCACAGAGAGGTCAGGGGAGCCCCAGGGCCAGCAAAAGGGCAGGGTCTGGGAATACGTCACCAAGTCCAAGGTGAGGATGGTGCGGTAGGACTCACCGAGACAGGGTCATCGCTCCCCAACAGCGAGCAGCGTTTCTTATGCCAGCCAGCTTCAGTTTCTCCCACTTTCACGGTTTATTTTGAACAATTTCAGCTGGATCAGGAAATTAATCCAGCTAAAGATTATCCAAACCAGGCTATTTTTCAGCTAGATCTGTTCCCCAGTCCAGCTCACTGGGCATCCGTGCCAGCATAGCAGAGGCCCTTGAAGAGCAGAAGCAAGAGTGGGCAACCAGGGACAGGGATGTGCTGCCCTCTAAAAAATGCACTGCTTGGAAACTGGGGCTGTTTTGTGGGGAAACAGTATCACTGCTCAGGACTTTTCTGTTGAAAATGGACTGTATTAAAAAAACACAATCAATTTTAAAACGTGGTCTGTTTGCTGCAGACACGTCTGTTGTAAGCAAAGAGCTAGGTCTCGGCTCACTCCGTTTCCCCTGCCACCATTCGCTGCTGCGTGTGCTCAGCAGACAGTAATTATCAACCCTAAAGCCAACACGAATGATGTCATTTTTAATTCATCAAATACCAGGTATCCCAGGGGTATCCTTCACCAGAAATGTAGCAGTTCTGAAACCAATTTTGAATTTTGGCTGTGGTGGAGGGGTGGTAACTTTGGGACTAAAAGCTTTTGAAAACTCCGGAGTCGTCATGGAATAGTGACTTTCTGACTGTCTCTGTAATAATAAGCTACCACCATGAATAACAGACGACATTTCAGACTCTGGGTGACCCCTGGGTATTTTCTAACTCTTTTTTTTTTTTCCCTAACCAATAAGTTTCTGAATAAATGTGAGATACAATAAGGTAAAGTATGCTGAAGACATCAGATTACCCGTATACCTGATGCTGTCATTTTAACCAAACTGTTTTGCATAAAGCTTGATTTTGCATGAGGATGCCATAAACATGTAACCTATTGCACAATGCTGGTTTTAAGTCAGACAGCAAAATAGGTGAGCTCACAATACGATGCAGAAAGCACATGTTAATTTTTGCATAGTCTTACTGGATTTATTCTGAGAAGTTACTGAGGCTTCCTGCAAAGATTGTTTAATAGCTTCGGTGGAAATAGCCCAGCTTTTATAATAATACTGCTGAACAAATCATGACTTTCCAATATCTAACCAAAGCCTGATTACACTCATTGAAATACTAATGTCAATATTTATTAACTAATATTAAAATTACTGGCATCTCATTTTTTCAGTTAGTCAGAAAATCATTATGTATCCCTTTACAAAAATCATTGACTTTTCCTTAGCACAGAAAACTCTATTATCAGCCTTTATAAAATATTTATGTCTTTCCTTGACAGTCTTATAATATCCCTAGGAGAACAATCAGCATTCCTTTCGCTGAAAATAAGACAAACCTTTTCTCCCGAAAAAAATAATTAATGAACTAAATATAAATGAAACCAAGCCAGAAAAGTAAAAAGCTACAGCTTACGTTAGGAAAAATCAAAGGGATTTCTGTTTTAACTACTTTATTAGTATTATTTGGAAAAAAGAGACGCTGACTTGAAGTGCCACTGAAGGGCAAATTATTACTCATTTCACACCTAAGAATATGGAGAGTATTATTTGGCTAAATGGAGGGGTTTTTCACCGATTCATTGGATTTTCTGTGCCCTTGATTGTTTGCACCACCATTTCTTCATTAACAATAAGCCCCCTCTCCGAGGTCCAGGGCAGGGATATTTTCAACGAAGAAGTGCTAAATCACCCATATTTTCATTAAAGGCTGCCGGACCTCCATATGATCCGAATGAAACATCACACTTTCATGCTACTCTAGTCTTACTTGATGCTGCTTTCCCCTCCTATAACTGTTTTAGAAATCCTGATGTGTCAGCTTTAATCTCCCCGTTTGCGTTTTCACCTGTAATCACTTGGTAAGGAGAGAAGATAAAAAGGGGAAGACCCCCCTCCCCAATATCCCTGCAACACCCACGTATCAGCAGTGCCCTTGTTTAGTTTCCAATTCTGCCTTTGTGCAAACTTTTTACATGCAGTTGGCTTGTTGCACTTCTCTGTGTATTTAGCTGTATTGCCATGGCAATAGGAAAAACATGATGATGCAGATTTGGAGAGAAAGGAAGGAAAAAAGAGATAAAACACCACTGTCATCTCAAGGCTAGATGAGGTCGGAATTGGCTAATTTATCTGTGAAGTTAAGAGACGTGCAATTTGAAAGATCAGAGAGGTTAAAAGGAGTCCTGAAGTGGAAAATTTCCAATTCATAAACATACAAAGATGTTCAACATGAGGATCTGGATTTCCCTAAATCAGGTCAAATAAGTCACCCTGCACTCGGATAGGACACCCGATAAAAATCCTTGGCTAAGGAGTGGGGGGTTTGGCTAGTGCTTTTTAAAGTAGACATAGCATAGAAATTAACATTCAGCTTTTGTATTTAAATAATGCAAAAATATATAGTTACATACACAGATATATAATTTTACACTTTTCAAACATTATTTTCATATAAATTAGTTAAATAGCCTATTGCTATTTATATAAAAAAGGTCACAAAATCTGATTTTTTTTTCCAAATTTCCAACTATTTCTATCTTTTGTGTTTAAAATTCTTTTGGTTTAAGTTTCCTTTCCCCCATTGTATTTACGATTCCAACATCCTGATGTGTTGCTATTTCAATTCAAGCATCTAGAGAGATGGTGAGCCAGCCCAAACGGACAGTACGGTACAAGAGTTTCACCGGAGAGTTCAGAGTCTAATCTTGCAATCATTTACTCCTGTGAATACTTCTAAGCTCAATGGCATTACTCTGGTGACAACGTTACTCTTACAGAAATTGAATCTTTCAAATGCTTGCACATGTGGATAATTTTATGTATCTAGGTAGTCTTCTCCTGCGAAACTACTGCCTTGTGTCAAACTAACCATATGTGGATGTGTTTCCAAGGACGAGGAGGTTCCCAGGATGATGATCCTGGGGGTTTATCAGAATAAGCCTTATTGACCACTGTATGAATAACGCATCGTGCATGTGATCAGGCCATCAGCAGCATGTAAAAATTCCACAAGCAATATTGATGAAATAAAAATCTGAATTTTGAAGAAAATGCAGATTTGATTTTTAACAGGGAATTTTAAGATGAAAAAGTCTCTTTAAAAATTCACTGCAGCAAGATCAGTAAATATAAATAAAACATGTGAAGAATATTAATCTTAGTAAAATTGAAGAAGCAAGCTGTCAATGACTGTCAGACACAATATGAACTGACAGTTGCATGGCTTACAGTCTGACATTGGGATCGTTACCTGTCTGTTTCTCTATCAAAATACCTACAGGGAATAAGGGTTTGCAGATTGCAGGCATGGGTGGGAGTGCGGAAAGGGGACGAGCGGTTAAAATGGAAGCTTAATGACAGCTGTGAAACATATGTATGCAACGTATTCATTAGGATTAATCATCAGTCTTAAGGAATAGCTTACGTCATTCATTATCACCATTACCAGAGAAAAGCTTTAAAACAGCATCTATAGCTTTCAGATCCCACTCCTCCCTCAAATCAAATTCAAACCCAACACCCAACCCTTTTCTGGCTGCCGCATATACAAAACCTATAGATGAAGGTTTAATCGTGTTCACGTGTTAATACAATTTACAGGAAAGGGACGGAGAGTAGCAGCAGATCTTCACGTGAAAGGATGCTGCAGGCTTTTCTTACCTTCCTCTGTAGGTCAGGCTCCCCTGGCCAGCCGCCCACCCTCCTGGGATAGCACAGAAACCCCCTGGGTCCACCTGGCATGACAGACAGGAGAAACGACTCATGGGCAGGTACCTCTGCGACTCCAGCCTGCACTCCCAGGAGTCCATCCTGGGAACGGCCACCTTGGTATAAGTTCATTTGTCATTGAAACTACAGTGTGAAAGGGTGACTGAGGTTGTGGAGAGACCCCTGACCATATTCCCTCTGGGCTCCCAGGATGGTTAAGCTTTGCGTGACCATTTATGTGATGAGGGGAGAACCGCAGGACAGATTCCATTTCTATGAGTTTTACCACCAAACAACTTCATCCACACCCACAAGTCCTTGCTGAGGGTTAAGCACAGTGGGCTAAGATTAATTTCACAGAATCACTAGTAAAGCTTGAAGAAGCATGATGCTCACAGGAACCAGCAGAGAAGATGGGTCAGGGCCATATCCAGCCATGGAATCACTGAGCCACCTTTTTGCACTCATTCTGGACAATTGGGTGCACAAAGCCACTGGTGTGCAGGCATCTCCCGTAACAGCAATTGGCTGGAGGGCCTGGGGTCAGGTTGGCACATGTGGAAGCTGCATGATGCCATCATACTGACTTCTTGAAGGACTTCTGGATGCCTTAAAGAAAGCAGACAGCACTGCATGCAAGAAATGCACTGGGGTTCATTTAACCCCTAAAGAACAACAATAACCAGACTTGCAAGCAAGTCAGGATCCTGTTAGCTTAAGGCTTTGGAAAGCATGCCACTGAAAGTTAGGAAAATTCAGCTTTTTCCCCTTCAGATCTAAAAGTGTACCTTCCTACGCTCTGAGGAGCAGCATCCCACAGCCCCAGCATTCCCATCTTCCCAGGCTGGGTGACTTGGCCAAAGGCCACTGTGGGTCACAGGAACCTTATCTGTGGGCTTTTCTAAGGCTCCTGAGTAGCTTTTCCTGGATAAATGCTAACTAAACCAAAACACAGTTGGGTGAACAACACAAACTTTTTCTATTAAATTTTGCTCAGTATTAAAATATGTATCAATTTCACCCGCGCTGAAAGTCTTCACGTCCCCCTGTCATAAACGTTCATGCGAGAAAATAGCATTAGTACATCTTTATGGAAAATTTTATGCACATACATACTGAGGACTTTCATTTTGAAATGTATTTCTTGTGAGGCTTCAGACAAGAAACCTGATGAAGGTTGCATTCATCCACTCTAGGAGCTGAAATAATACCATGTGACAAATTGCCATCAAAAATGCAGCTCTGGTGGCAAGTATTTAATATCAGCTAGAGTGAAAAACAGCTCACAGGTAGAATCTTTGCAACATTTATCAAGAATTTTAATAACAAATACATAAAAAATAATGCAATCTCCTTCTAGCTGTAGCTTGTTAAAACTTGACTGAATCTCAGAATTTCAGCAGAACATTATATTAAAATTTCAACTGCCAAACAAAAATAAACCACATTGTTAATGATAATTTATGCGGCAGAATTTCATGCTTTTCAACCAGCTCCACCAACTTAACTATTAGAAAAAAAATCACACTTACAAAGTGCCTTCCTAAGGACTCCCCCTGTTATACCAATGAAGGTGAAGAGAATGGATGGAGCAACAGGAAGAACCCTCAGTGACCCCATGCAGCTTGTTTTATTTTTTTTACGATAAGTACAAACCTTCATCTGATAAGTCTCTCACACTTCATGGTTTCCATAAAAATTGACTGAAAAGTAAAGAGGAAGAAACTTGTATTTGCTTTGTCTGATGACAAAAATATTATCCAGATATCTATATTTATTAAAAAAAAATGTAATGATTTACTATTAATGCAGTCTAGATCATAAAGTACTCATTTTCAGTCCTTCCTTGAGTACAATTCCCAATAATAATTATGTATAGTTATTTCTACTATGGCATTATCTGCAATCTGCAGCTACAACCTCTAATCTTTTTATAGAAGACACTTTACAAAATATAGAAGGAAACCTTGTCCCTAAGAGCTATACTGCTGACCGCACAACTTCAAAGGGAGAAAACTCTATCTTCCAATTTCGTATTTGCTGAGAATACAATAGAGTCAACATTGTGATTGGTATATTGTGTAACAAAGGTGATTTCCAAAGGCATACTAGCTTACATGAAAGCAAGAAATAGTAGAAATTACACAATCTATTATGTAGAGACCTTTGCAGATTGTGGACGAAGTGGATTTTAGCGTGAGTTAGCAGACAGGGACTGAATACCCATCATGATTCATAACATCATCACCCTGTCCTGAGCAGATGTTAGAGGATCTGGATGCGCTATTGTTCTATGTGCAGGTGGAATTCTAGAACATAAAAATTGCCAATATTCCCACTTTCGTGTCATTGCAGCGTATGCCCTGAATTCTTAGGACATTAAAAAAATGCATGTGCTTGATTCCTATTTATTTAAGAAAATATCAAACCCTTTGGGACAAGAAAAGCAAAAGTTTCCCAAGGTTATGGCCATAATTTAAACGGAGATTTCTTCTGCAGTGACACGGGCCCCAGGCAATAGGCTTTCCTGTCTCCCCACTTTCGTGTCATTGCAGCGTATGCCCTGAATTCTTAGGACATTAAAAAAATGCATGTGCTTGATTCCTATTTATTTAAGAAAATATCAAACCCTTTGGGACAAGAAAAGCAAAAGTTTCCCAAGGTTATGGCCATAATTTAAACGGAGATTTCTTCTGCAGTGACACGGGCCCCAGGCAATAGGCTTTCCTGTCTCTCTCCACCTCTCAAAAGTTTCCCAAGGTTATGGCTATAATTTATACGGAGATTTCTTCTGCAGTGACATGGGCCCCAGGCAATAGGCTTTCCTGTCTCTCTCCACCTCCTCTCTCCAGTGTCAGTAATGATGTATGCCATGAAAGTCTGTCTGTCAGTGCCAAGGATTTGACCTGGGGACTGAAAACAGGTCTTTATAAGGGTCACAGAAAGGCATAGCTAGGAAATGGAAGACTTTTTCTTGGCTGTTTTTCTAGTACATTATTCAAGCAGCTACAGATACAAGCCTATTTTCACTCTCTGCCATGCTCTTTGGCTTGGGTTTTCAAATTATTCTAGGAGAGTTCAAACCTTAAATCCTAGTAGGACATAATGCTACCTATTTCTTAACTGTGCTCCTTTCCCCATGCTTTGACAACCAAGCACACTAATCCTTTAACGTTAAAAGGAGACTAGATGTTCAAAAGTTCATGTGGATGAAAAGCCCACCCATTGCTGAAACCACGTGAAGTGTGATGCCTTTCAGTGAAGGAAAGTCCATGGGAGAAGGTCACCCTCAAAACACCCCTCCAGCCCTCCCCGGCATCGCACCATGTGTGACAGGGAAGGGCACCTGTGGTGCGCACCGAGTGCCCGCGAAAGCCAGGAGACTGAAGGATAGGCTGTTGCAGGTATCTCAGTGCTTAACTCCGGCTCTACCTAAGAGGTGTAAGCATCTTGTCCTTAAATTGAGTGTGGAGAGTAAGAAACAAGCGGGCAGTAGGCAAGGAACAAGCACCCATAAAAACACGTGATTTTGACTGAAACATTTAGGTAGATGAAGAGATTTCTCCTTTCTAAGAACTGGATTCACAAAGGAAAGACACTTGGATTTGTTAGTTTGGGACCAAGGCTTTATAACCTCTCTTGATAACCGTGAAGGTGTACTCTCATTAAGGCAGAAATCATCCCTTTTACCCAGCAAAAATCTGAATGTGCATTAGGCATATTACCTTCACTCTCGACACAGTAAAGTTCAGCCTGTACTACTGACATGGAGCCCTTCAATGTCTACTTGGCACCATGGGCTGCTGCAGGACGCGAGTTACCAGCTTTCCTCTAAAGCTGCAAGAGAAACCACAGTGCTCCTTAAATCATCATACAGGTCTTGCTAACACAACTGGGCCCAGGATGCTGAATGTTCATCTCCTAAACCAGCAGTTGGACATCCAAGTATCGTTAGCCTAAGTCTCATAAGAGCACACCGTCTTGATTTAAAGTAATAGGAGCATAGGTCCTCAGCATTTTCTTTCAGGGCCAAAAGATAGGTTTTGGCATCTAATCTAGGTTTAAAAATTCTTTCTGAGATCTGAAAAAGCCTTTCTTAGTGTGGTACATTCTAGACATATAAGCTAAGTTAAAAATCATAGAATCATCACAGAAGCATAGAATGGTTTGGTTGGAAGGGACCTTAAAGCCCATCTCGTACCACCCCCCCTGCCATGGGCAGGGACACCTTCCACCAGACCAGGTTGCTCAAAGCCCCATCCAACCTGGCCTTGAACACTTCCAGGGATGGCGCAGCCACAACTTCTCTGGGCAACCCATTCCAGTGTCTCACCATCCCTAGAGTGAAGAATTTCTTCCTAACATCTAATCTAAATCTTCCCCCTTCCAGTTTAAAGCCATTGCCCCTTGTCCTAGCACTCCATGACCTTGTAAGAAGTCCCTCTCCAGCTTTCTTGTAGGCCCCTGGAAGGCTGCCCTAAGGTCTCCCCAGAGCCTTCTCTTCTCCAGGCTGAACAACCCCAACTCTCTCAGCCTGTCCTCACAGAAGAGGTGCTCCAGCCCTCGGATCATCTTCGTGGCCTCCCCTGGACTTGCTCCAACAGGTCCACGTCCTTCTTGTGCTGAGGACCCCAGAGCTGAAGGCAGTACTGCAGGGGGGAATCTCACCAGAGCGGAGC
>NW_009616738.1:17128-24205 GCF_000690535.1 Cariama cristata
CCCCATCGACCTGCTGGTCGCACAACTTTGGATGCAGCCCAGAGTACAGTTGGCTTTCTGGGCTGCAAGCGCACATGGCCAGGTCATGTTGAGCTTCTCAGTTCATACACCTAGTTCATATTCCTTATTTTTAAATTAATGAATGTCATTCTAATGATTTGCCAATAAAAGTAATGCAGAGACAAGCACTGATTTCAAACTTGTCTGAAACAATGAAAACAAGCCATGACTAGATGTATAGTACAAAAAAAAAGTGTTTCTCAGATGTTCATGGACATACAGGTTTGACTTCAGGGTAGAAAAAGAAGATTGAAAGGAAAGGGAGGCTATGAGAAAAAAATGACTGAGGCCTGGTTTCTGCCACTGTTACTTATATTAAACCAGATCTTGACTTGTGTACAATTAAAGCCTGAGGAGCAATGACCATTCTCTCTCATCTGAGATTTTTGGAAATACCAAATATTAACTTATTCTTAAAGTGTTCCTTAAATTGATAAAGAGAGGTGGCCCCCACATAGGCAACGGTAGGAAATAAGTAAATCACCAGGTTCCTAGGAAACGAATCCTAGACATTATTTTACTTCACTAGGGCTGCATGCCCTATTCAAGACCATAAGCCTTCTGTATGGAACAATGAAAATTTGATACAAACACATACACACACATTCCTCTTTTCTCCCTTATTTACACGTTTTATATGTGAATCAATAAACCACACATTTTTCATCCACACTATTCATATTGAGCAGAGTCATGACAGATTACTGCAGACTGGTAAAAGCTTTCAGTTGAAAATTTTAACCCATCTGGAGTGTTGAAGATCACCTGATTGTTTCAAGATATTTTTAGTAAGAATGATAGTCGGTCTTTAAATTAAAAATTAAAAATCTTCATCCTCTGCCAGATGCTTTTACTATCCTGTCAAGAACTTCACATTTTTCCCTGTTGGTGATAATCGGAGGGTTTGAGGCTTAGATGTTTGCTAGAAGACAAAATATGGTTTAATCTGTGCCTGATAGCCAGTTTACATACTGATGTATACTTCTCCATCTTAATGACAGCTCTATAAACCTTATAATTTGGTGGATTAGGAAATAATAATCTGTTTTAGGCTGTAGCAAAGCATAACATTATTGTTTCACTCTGCAGAAAATTCCGAGGTCAGTCTACGAATTTTTTTTTTTTTATATTCTAGTCAGTTATCGTTGATTTTACCCATGAGGATAGTATCCTGTAGGCAAGGAGCTGAGCCTACTTGTACCAATAGCATGAACCAGTAGGCAAGTTTAAAACTATCCCAAAATGTACTATGAAATCTGTATTTATTATTCTATTCTTTAAAAAGTCATAATTCAAACCTTTAGTGATCCACAGAAATAGGCCATGCCAATGTGAACTTTTTCATATTGGTTGCCCATCATTGTTCGAAGTGGGACTTCAACGCCATCAGTGTCTGACCTGAAGCATCTCACCTGCGTCTCACCTGCTGAAGCTAATGGCAAAGCATGAGCAAGACAATGAGGTGCTTGTGGTTTAATTTGCATAGCTGCCTACTGTAAGGAACTACCTTATTTCCAGCAGTGAATCTACGATAATAACTTAATGTAGGGGTAACACTATCCTGCACAATGAGATGTGTTTCTTATTTAATGTTCACATCTCCCTAGACTTATTTCCTGTCTCCTGTCACCCTTTTTCTTTACAGTTCCTTTCCCCTGCTTCTTCTATGGTATTCCTTCTTTGTCTCTACCTCAGTTTTAATCTAAATTTTCCCCTAATTCATCGTATCTACTTAGTATTCACATTGTCCTATTCCTGACTTGCTCACTAGCCCCGTTCTACCAGGAGTTCATTGAGCACTCTTTAGTGTTCAAGTAAATACGTGGCATTTAACAAACTGCACTTTAAATAAAACTTAGTGCTTCTGTCCTGAGACCTTCAAGTACCTCAAATATGTAGTTAAATATCAGCAGTGCTTATTTAACAGTTAAGAAAAATATCTGAGGATGCAAAATGACTAATTTGGGGCCAGAAAGTGAATCGGAGGCAGAGCTGGGAGCAGAAGCCCAGACTCATGTTTCTTGCCCTCTGTTCAATGACTTTCCCAGCCCTATGTCTGCAGTGACTTTCATCTGGAGAGCTCAATATACATTCAAGTAAAGTCCACGCCTCTAAGAAGTAGAAAGCATTGTTTTTATCTATATCTCTGCTGCACATGTACAGAAAGATTTATAACTTGTATATATTATAAGGGCATATTCAGAGCCAATGGTAAGCAGATCCCTTGGTCAGAGATGTCACAATGTTTCAGACTACCTTGGTTTGATTCTTCACTATAACCTTGAAATTCAGACTCGGTATATAAAAGGCTTCACTCAAATTCATCTGAGCCAATACATATTTACACTGAAATGACACATAATGTGTGATAATTTGCTTTTCGCAGTGAAACTGAGACCATAACGCAAATGCAACCAATATAAACTTTTCTATGCTTTGCTTTTTAGAGAAACATCCAAAGCTTTCAAGACACCCACAACAGGTATTCAAAGTAAAAGCCAACAGCAACTGTTTGCAAAGTAAAACTGCAGTCATTATTCAGTTTCTTCTCTGTTTCTTGCGTTATCCTTTAAAGTACATTGCCTCCTTAATTCCGTGTTACCAGCTGCACACATTCTTTGAGATGCAAGCCTTCATACTTAATCCAGAGTGCAAAAGTACTAAATCTGTACCATCATACTGTCTGAAGTAATGATAATTAGAAATTAAGTAACTATTTTTAGCTTAATTTTATCTTAGGCATCAATATTAAAACACAAGATAAATTTTAAATATAAGCTCTCAGAAAACAAGTCTTCTGCAGAAAATTACTGTAAAAAGCTAAAGAAAGCAGTGAAAAATTAAACCCTTTCCCTAGTGTTTTAATCAATGTCTGGAAAAAAAAACAATTTGATATAAAGTTCTATTTAAGTTTGCTATGACACTTCCCAGTTAGCTTTAAAATGCTGTAGAATGTCTACTGTCTTCTATTATATCCTGCATAATGATATAATATCCCCTGCAAAGTGAATTAGCAACGTTTGCCTATCAAAGTGCATATCCGAATGGATTTTTATCAGATGTGCAGGTATCACACGGATTCTGAAAACAGTAAGAAAACAGGTAAATTTTTATTTCCATAGTAGTAGATCTTCTGCTCTCCCATATCTGCAAAGCTAAAAGGATATTCTTTATCTTTTCAAGCATTAAAGAAATGTTGAATAATTCATTTCCAGAAGTATTAATGCTACAAAAAATTATGAAAAAAACCCAGATAATTTCTTTTATTAGTTTCCCAGTTTGAAGACATTTCAAAATATTTGTGAGATACTAATTTTACAAATGTAATGTCCTGGGGAAATGAAACTTGATGCCTACTTCCCTAACCAGGCTTGACTTTTTGTTTACTTTATGTATTATTCAGCTTCTGCCTACTCTGTCCTTATTGAAATAAATAGATGAAATTCCTGAATAGTGGCAGAATGGATATTCTTAATTATTACCGGCTATCATAAGATTTTAAATCACTACTGAATTCTTGGATTACTTTGCAGCACGTTTAAAAAGTTTGGATAGGAGGGAGAGATGGGAGAGAGAGGCAATGAGGCATTAAACTATTTTTTTCTTCAACTCCAAAAATGAGAAGTTATTAAATGAAAAAAGAGGGGGAAAAAAAATTCTAATTTTTGCAGCTTTTCCAGCTAGTCTGCATCTTGGCAGGTAGATTCATCCCTAAGAAGACGCTGAAAAGTTTTACCTTTGCTCTGCTTTTACAATGTATCACTTCAAAAGACTGAGTGACTTGGGGAATAAAAAATCATCTTTGTTGAACAGGGTAACAATTACAATTTATTTCTCAGGTATTTTGAGTGCCTTCTTTGACTTACTCGGCATGCTGGGCTTTGAGGCGAGATGATGGTACTTGCCACTAGCCAGGCTTGAGACCCCAACCTGGTGTGAGGTGAGTATACTTCCTTTATTCCAAAGCCTTGGGGAAAGAAAAAAAAAAAAAAGGCATCTCAAAATGTGTTAACCTTGGAAGAAGAATCACATAAGGAATTTCAACAGATGCAAGGCCAGTATGACTTAAAATAAACTACTGCGATGATCAGATTGAGCTCTTCATTCCCAATGTGCAGATAGAAGCATGTCTCTCCCCTCTGTGTGTTTTAGGCTTGCCAATTTAGACAGCAATGTCCCCATGGCACCGACTGGCTCCCAGTGGGGCTTGGTAGGGTGCCTACCCCAGTGAGGCCCTGTCCCCAGTGGGTCTGCAGACACCACAGCACCCTCAGCATCACCATCTCGGCCCACGGTCCTCCAGATGAAACCTTAAAAGCCCTAGCTTCAAAAGGGGAAAAGATGGCAGGATAAAGTGAAACAAAAAAGCATAGCGCACAAGACAAAACCTAGATCGTTTTAATGGCAGCAGTAGAGATGTTAATTCATACTCTCTATCCGTACCTTTAATTAAACAGTGCCTCAATAAATCAGGACAATATGGGGAAAAAGTTGTGAAAGATTGGGAGGAAATTAGAGGAAAGGGAAGGGACATGTCACTGTCCAGGAACCAGCTCTTACAGTAGGAAGGGAGTAAATTATGCGTCTTCACCAGAGGATGCTACAGTAGAAGAGCTGTCAGTGAAGGATACTGCAGGGCAGTAACTGAAAACAAATTCCTGTCTGGCCAGAAAACAGGAGTAGCAAAGTCAGCAGTGTGGTGGAAGCTCCCCTTCATCTCCTCAGCTTGCTGTGGGTGGGAGATCGGGATTTAGTCTGGGTGGGAATTTTATTCTCTGTAGCCAAAACTTAGTGTCTCTGCTTGCATAGTCCTGAGGTGCCACTTCAACTGGTTTTGGTACTACAAGAAACTGGACTGCAACCGACAGCCCTTTTTATAAAGGCCACTGAGCATACTTTGGATGGTACTACTGCGATTTTCAGCAGCTAATAACCTGAACTTGATTCAAGTCAGTAACCTGGAAAGAAAAGGTACCATATCCTATTACCAGTCCTCTGAGCCAGGTCCCTGTCTGCTTTTACCTTAATGGCTGCTCTGCAGACTAGTAACTAGCATCCCTCCATCCTTCCTGTTTCTTTCTTCTTTAGAAACAAGAGGAGGTTCCCTGTCTATACTTATGTCTCATGGGAAGCTGCACATAAGAAGCTCATTTTACTGTTTACAGTAAATTACACCATGCAATTATTGCTCTATTTCTTTCCCTTCTGTATCATCTTCATCAATTTTATAAATTGAAAATGTATTGACAGGGAATAATTGTAGTCTTGACATCTAACTTGTGCAGTGTGTCACCAAAGGAAGTCTGAATTGTTTTTCTTCTTGAAACAGCAAAACGCAACCCACGGGGCTCAGGACTACCTTCCGTGACAGAGTAGCACAGAAAAGACATATGTGATTATTATATTTTACTGGGATGTCAAATATGTATGTACAGATGGAAGGACAGTTAGAGAGCAAGATGCAATTAGTTACTAGGAAATAACTATTATGAGAAATTTTTCCTTTTTATCATGATATCAAACAGCAGCAGTAATATAATTTTACTTTCCAATGCCACTAAAAATATAACAAGCAATTGCAATAGCTTCTTGATGGAGGGAGTCCTTCTCCCTGTGCATTTGAAAGGCATGCATCATTAAAACATGAGAAAATGCATACCTGCAGATGGATCCTGCTCTATTTCTATGAAGCTCTTCTGAAAGTGGTACAGTCTTTACTCCTCTTAAAGTATCTCAATCTAAAGCCCAGAACTCTGAGGAACAGCTTTAAACCACACTTCAAGTTAGAAGACTTGTCTTTAAACTGACTAACGAACTCCGTGTGATGTCTGATCCTGCTGGGCAATGGCAACCTGGTGGGGGCTGCAGGGTGCTGTTATTAGAGCACTTTCCACAAGAGCTGGGCTAAGGCTTCAATTCCTGTTCTATGCTTTTACCCCAAGGACTGGAAAATGCTTACTACTGGTAAACTTCAGGTAAGTGGATGAGGCAATTATCTGCAGGTTTTAAATAGAAGACACCTACCTCATGTGCTATGATGCTGTGTGTTTGCGTAATGGTGGGCTGACAGACGCAAAGGGCTTCTCCTGCGCTGCCCGTTCAGCATTACTGAAATGTAGTTACCTCTAGGGCAGCCATATGACAAAAGCCAAAATCATAGAATCATAGAATCATTTAGGTTGGAAAAGAGCTTTAAGACGTACACAAGCTGTTGTAGATGAGGGAAATTTTTTTCACGGACACTAAAGCAATACTTACTACTAAAATGCTGCTATGGAGGCTTTTCAAATCCGTGGAGAACAGGTCTTTAAGTTTTCATCTATATTTCCACAGCTTTTTGCACAGAGAACCAACCTTATTTACTTTACCAGTTTCTACCTAATTTTATAACTGAAGAGCGATCACCCTGAGCCCATCGCTGCAATCTTTAAGTGTTCCACAGATTAATGAATTCCTTCTTCTTCTTGTGAGAGAGGGAGAAGTTATGATCCTTCCTCTCAGAGGGGATGAACTGCTGCTAAAAGCTCAAGATTGAAATCTTCTGAGATGTCTGACTCGTGTTTCAGAAAACAATGGAGGTTAGGGGTACCAAAAGAGGAGTGAAATCCCTCAAAGGCTCTTGGACCAAGTGGCTTTCTCTGGATTATAGCAAAAGACAGAACTAAATCTTGATGTTCCCATTCTGTGCCTTAACCAGTAGGCCATCATTTGTCTCTAACAGTAAAGGGTGATGAATTGGATCGAGCAGGATATAAAACAGTGCTACAATCTCAGGATGAGTCATAGGTCAACTTTGCAATCAACTCAAGGCCAAGATTTTACTTGGTGCCTTCCCCCTATGTCTGGAAAATACAATGGAAGATAAAAATATGAAGTTACACAGGTGGTTTTTTTAAGAAACGTTCTTGTTAAAATTATTTAACTCGGTTTACCACTTCTAATGTTTGTGACTATACTGCTCAAATACATCCCCCCCCCCCCCCCCCCCCCCCACAACTGACTAACACACAACCCTAC
>NW_009616738.1:24236-40449 GCF_000690535.1 Cariama cristata
CCCCCCCAAAGGATTTATTGGAAATGAAACTTCCTAATAAGAGATCAGCTTAGTCAATTAAGTTCTGGGT
Source organism: Cariama cristata (assembly GCF_000690535.1). Taxonomy (NCBI): domain Eukaryota; kingdom Metazoa; phylum Chordata; class Aves; order Cariamiformes; family Cariamidae; genus Cariama; species Cariama cristata. The sequence goes on from NW_009616738.1 coordinate 24,307, forward strand.
TCGATTTTTATCCTTATTCTAATGAGCCGCACAGTGACTGGAGGCAAATGGCATTTTGTCAAATGAAGGACAGTAGAAATACTGTAACCAATTTTTTCTCCTGAAAGTACAAGACTTTGGGTCACTTTGTCCATAGAACTTGCTAGAAGCAAAGTGATTCTGTCATTTTCTTATTGTAAGATACATCCAACCTACACATCTTCCTAAATGTGGCCTGGAGGATGATTCTTTCTCCTTAAGAGAAGGTATTGCAAAGAACGGATGATGCCACTTGCAAAAGAGGCATCTACAAAACTCATATACATCTGCATTATGGGAGAAAAATCACTCCAACTTACTTCTGTCAACTGTGCTAATTGCCAGTCCAGCCACCAATCCTCCAGACAAGCTTTGTGGATTAAAAAAGTGAAAAAAGAGCTTTTGTTATGCCTGATTCTTTCAGCTCAAATAATGCAGCTTTATAGCTAAACAATTATACTTGTACGGAAATGTGATGATAAACTCCCTTACTGCCCGTAATTCTTCTGAGGTGCTATGTTCACAGAGAGCATGACAGCAACAACAGCTCCTGCATGGAGAGGACCTGCAGAAGGAGATATCCACCAGCCCTGAACATCAGGAGACTTGGGAGCCCTACTACAGACTCTGACAGATGAGGTTAATGATTTGGACTTTTCTGCCAGTGCCCAGAGTCTCCAAAACCAAGTTTTTCTGAAGACATCTTTCACACATTGGCAACGTTTGACCTATATGGATCCAGTGGATGCAGAACTCAGGATGAAAGATTGCCAACAGTGAGAGGGTGGCCCCAGGTCGTACGTTTGCCATGTGAAAGAGGAATGATTCAGACCGAACACTTCATGAACTTCAACTGATTTCGTTGTTACCTATTAGGCAGGCTTGGAGTCTCATTCTGAGGACTGAAGTGCAATGAGGCCAAAGAGGATCCTACCTCTCAGTCTCAGCCTTAAGTCCTAATGTATATGTTTTCCACATTCTGGGGATAAGGCTGAGTGAGATACTGGCAGGAAACTTTTTGTGAACCACACAGGTCATTGCGCTCACGCTCCCAGCCCAGACCGATCCTCTGACTCTAGGAGAGAAATGGACAACTGGGTCTTCTCAAGTGGTCATAGAGGTCTTTCCATTTTCTCCCTGTCCTGGGAACGAGAGCCCCAGCCCCAGGCTGCCCTTCACTGGCTGCAGGAAAGCCACCGGATTCATCCTCCCATCCGCCTTCCAGAGATGAGCCCAGTGGATAGGCCCTCCTAGGTATAGGTGGGATTTTGTAGGCAAAGGTGGTGTACACTGATGACTATTTACAATAGTCACGAGATAGTTACAAAACATTTCTACACAGCTGTGTTTCTCCTAGCTTGACAACACAGCGTGTAGTAAAATACGTTGTCCAGTTTTCCCTTTGTAGGTGTTGTGGTGTGTGGTGCAATGTATTCTAGGGTGTCTTAAAGCTGTTCAACCAGAGGGCAGAAGGCATTTTGCCCCTGAAGAGTTTCAAGCCATTTCCTCTTTACTCCTGACCCAAAGGAAGAGAATGTGAACGCTCTGAGGCTGCTTTAAATTATGCAGGGATGAAAAAAAGTCCCTGAGCAGCCTGAGAATGCAAGGGATAAGAGAAGATAACTTAAGCTATTTCTGCTCCATCCTCTCTCAGCTCCATTAAGGGTACCTTGGTGACAGCGAAGTTTGCGACTCTGGTAATTATCTTGGCCATTTTTATGTGGTATTGGCTGATAATAACAGAGGTGTCATGAGAACAAATTATCTTCTGACAGACCCTGATTTTAAGGATCTGTGTCCTCTGCAATATTATGTATGGACACTAGATACCAAAGTCAGCATTACCTGATGTGCTGTTTGATTACCTTTCTTTATTATACCAGATGCTAAATCAACTTAGAGATTTTGCTTATAGTCGAAAGCAAGCTAACGAAAATAATGTTTTATAAAACGCTTAGAATTGTGTAACTTGCCAAAAGTTTTAGTAACGGAAGATGACTGAGTCTGGCTCCTTTCTTTCACAGATTGCCAGGTGTCTCCTCACACATTCAGACTGGCTGCATTATTTGAAAATATTTTTGAACAAGAGAAAGATTATTTTTTTCTTTCTTTTAATATCTTTCTCAAATATTATCAACAGTCCTTGCTTTGCTAACACAATATGACGAGGTTTACCTTTTAAAATGCATTATCCAAAAGGACTAATTTCAAAATTTTAAGAAAGGCTGGCTGAGCAAGGTAATTTATACCGTCCAGAAAAGACTCCATTAGTGTAAGACTGTATTTTTTTCCCTGTAGTGAATAAGCCACTTGGTGGTAATTAGATAAAGAGAACAAAACCAAGCCAAGACACAGGTACCTGCCTACCCCTGGGAGGACCTAATGTGTGTAGCAACCTGCAACGAGGAAGGAGGCGAGGCTGCAGGAGTCCTTCCTGAGCCAATCTGTTTGCCTGTGCCTTGAGTACTATCCACCAAAGCAACTCCGAGTCTTTCTCTTCATCCAGAGCCAGCTCAGGCGTGGCAACAGCCTCGCTTGTTAGGATCGCTGGGCACGCACTGCATGCAACAGACATTAGATGTGACAGGGGCCAGTCTGAGCCTGGCGTTTCTTTGGGTTCCTTTGGTGTAACTGAGATCAAGTGTTTAAGGTCAGGTTGGATGGGGCTTTGAGCAACCTGGTCTGGTGGAAGGTGTCCCTGCCCATGGCAGGGAACATGATGGTTGCAACATGTTGGATCTCGATGGTCTTTAAGGTCTCTTCCAACCAAACCGTTCTGATTCTATGACCTTGTGGCTGGAGGGCTGACTAGGAGGTAAACGCATGAGGGGCCCAGGGAAGTTGCAGCTTACCAGGGTGGACATTGCTGACTGTTGAGGTGACGTTAGTACGATAGCTACCTAGGACATCTCTGCTGTGACAATTGTTATGTACAGCCATCAGTACTCTGATAACAGTAACACTCATTTTTATTTCTTCAGGATAAATTCTCCTCGAGAACCCTGCTTTCCAGCATGTAAGGGGAAGCAAGGTGAGTTGATAGCACTCTGTGCATTTACCACATCACTATGGAAATAATAAATTAATAAATCTAATATTATCTATTTGGATGGGAAGATCCATGGGTACAGTTATTGACTATGCAGGTGGTGAAACTGCATCAAGAACTGGGTGACGGGACAAGGCAAAAGCACGTGCTGGGGACGACTAGACAGGGAGTCTCACTCCTTTTATTGGCCAACTGTTTCATATATCCAACACAACTCGTAGGGGCCAAACCTCTGCCCGTGAAGAAAATACGAAGCAAATATGCCATGGCCTGGAAGAACTAGATTTCAATCCTAAATATTGAGTGCGGAGAAAAATTAAATCACAATCATTAGTGCTTTGCAGCACCAGAGTCAATAGGAAAAGCAGATGCAAATCCAGCTAGAGTCACGAGAACAGAGTACCTGCCACTTGCTACGGCTGTGCTGCCAGGGAGTCCTCTGATGGCGAGGGACACCGTGCTTGCCACTGTCCTCTCTGTCACCCATCTCTCCTCTGTTCTCTGCTTTGTTGTAGTTCCTTGCTGCAGTAGTTCCTTAACAGTTTCCCACTTTAGATAAATTCCTGGAAAAATGTTAGGGTTTAGTATTGCATGAGCTTCTCAGCCGGGTGTGCACCGCAGAGTATGTTAATTCTGATCAATCGGGGATGGAGGAGGAGGAAGCAACAGTGAAGGACCTGCACGCCCTCCCCCATTAGCAATGCTGGGATTACGTGTAAGGTCTTGATAACACCATTCATTCTTAAAGGGCCACTTTTTGTCAGTCTGGTCACGGCAGCTGGCTATGAAAGCAAAGGATTTGGGTCTGGGAACCTCCATACAGGGTCTTTGTCTATACCTTATAAACAATTTCCAACACTTTCTCCCTAGTGTGATTTTTCCATGACCTTTTCCCTTTGTTCCTGCCCTCGGCTATAGATTTGGACCCTGTGCTATGTCCATCTTTTTTTATGCCTCGTTGGCTTTTGAGGAAACCTTCCATTTGGGATCTCCTGCCAGCAGCACCGCCTGTACCTCTTCTCTCACCTGCTTGTGCCTGAGGTTCTCCATTCACTTCCTGTGCTTTAGCCACAGCCGTAAACATAAAGAAGGGAGCAGGGATTTGCTTTCTTTAAGCTGCATTAAGGCAGCTGCTTACTGGAACTCACTATCTTTTGCTATCATTTTATGCCAATAAAAACGCGGTGCACGTGGTAGGGTTTTACCCACTTAAAATCAACCACCTGAAATGCCGAACAAGGAAGAATGAGGCCAAAGAACTTAATCCCTGCTTGTTTGCTGCTTAGGAGGGGCAAGCGAGGTGACTTTATTACAGGTGACAATTACAAGCCAGGGACTAGGCAGGCTTTCTCAGCAAAAACACTGCTGTTGCTTTGCATATCCAGCTTTAGGACAATTCCTTAGTCTGCTGGTGCTCTATAGGCAAAGCTAGCATTCGTAGAACTTTAAGTCTTCAGCACTTGATCTTTGTTTAAATAAAGTGCTTATGTATAATAAAAGGAAGTACAGGTTGATGTGTATAGAATAATTTCATCATGGTTTCTCATTCTTCCCTTCATTCTTCCTCTTTCCTCCCATTGTTTATTGTGATCCTTTTCTATGTTAAGCCTGGGTTATGCTGCAAGATCCTTTAGTTGCTTAAAATGTTGTGCATGCTTATTGTGGTATATAAATATATGGATCAGGCTTACACTGGTGAATAGTGGGTGCTGTCCCAGTGTGATGAAAAACTGTAATTTGGTGTGGAAGAACTTCCAGTTCAGAAGACTGGAACCAGTAACGCTATCTTTCTAGGGACTGCTGTGCTTCCAATAGAGCTATCCACACCTCTGCAACGTTCATCTAATATGCTACCCCTACGGCAAATGAGACCACAACAGCGTCAGGGACCTTCCAGTTAGTATTTACCTTGCAGAGACAGTGGAAAATCTGGTTATCCAACGGATAATAACACTACAGCTCCAGGATGCTATTCTTCTCGACTGCACCAGACTAAATCTGGCTGTGTTCAAGGAAGTTACTCTTATTTTCGCTGTGCCAAGGCAGTACCACACTGCCTCTCTCTTTCTCATTGGCTCAGTACCCTCTGAATTAATTATTATGGACTCCATCACATCAAAGTCTAGCAAGAGTCCATTTTTTTTTTTTAAAAAAAGTATGTCCCATCTACTTAGCAGAAATTCCTAATCCTTTCATACAGCTAATTTGGAAGAGCCAGACTCAAAAGGCTTCTGTGCTGTTATAAACCAACATTTTTAGAGACAGTTGTAACTTAATGTACCCATTTGGCTGCCTCTCACTCCTTCCCATGTTGAGACCATCTTGAAATCCACAAACCTCCCTCAGTGCTGGGGATGCTGGTGGATGGGAATCAAAGGAGTTTTGTTTTCTTTCTCTTTTCTCAAGTGTGTTAGCTAACAGGTTTTAGACTCCTGTTATTGACAGGACAAATTGTACTTTAATATGGTTTAGTTGGCTCACTCCTAGGGCTCATGTACACTACCTAACACATATTAAAACATTACTTGCTCAGCCTGCGCCGGAATATATAATATAGTAGTTAAAATGAGTTAGCTAACACATTTTTGGAGAAAAATGCCACTTCTATTCAAGCCAAGACATTCTGTTAATGAGTTGAATATTCCTTCTAGCTCTTTCTCCAGCAAAGGGAAAATAGTTTTTACATTGTCCAGACCTCTGGCATGGGCTCACACGATGGGAGAGGCAAGAAGGCCGGCCCATGGGATTGTGCGGGGAGGTGGAGCGCACCCCGGCCCCGCAGAGCTGTGTCCTGGGCCACGGCCGAGAGCTCGACAGTGGCTGAGCCTCGCAGGAGGATGGAAGCAAGGCCAGGTGCCGTTGCCTGGAGCCCTGTCACATGTGGGACCACGCTGGCGGCAGGGCTACAGCCTCCACCGCTGGTCAGGCCGACCACTTTTGCTGGAACGCAGGGAGAAGCTGAGCCATAGCACTGTAAAAGCATCTCAGAAAGAAGATGGTGGCCAGGGGATATTAGGATGGAGGCCAAATGAGTGGGTCCTCCATAAAATGAGTGAAACATGACCGGTCTGGTTGTCGAACCTGATGACAGTGCCTGATGCTATGGGCACTGAAATTCCTAGGAAGACCCCGTGACCTGCCTTGGCAAAAGTGGCAGGTGGTGGTAAGGGACGCACTTTGGATGCCTCCTGTCAGGCTTGTTCCCCCATCACCCCCCCACCCATGAACCTCTGATTTTGGGATAAACCTGAGGTATGAAACCAGATCTCATTGCCTTCTGCCATTTCTGTTACTCACCACTATCTTCTGTTACTCATCCCCTGCCCCAAACCCATGAGGCCAAGTCACCTCTGGATTGCTTGAGCCTCCCTAAAGTAAATGTGCTTGGTTGCAGGTTTTTATATCTGGAGAACAGGCTTTTGGTATTTTCATCATTTTGTACTATTTTACTTCAGGTTTGGTTTGTTGTTGTTTTTTCGGCTATATTTACAAATTCCAGTAAGCTATCCTTAAAAGAAAGGTGCTTTTTACAAGTCTCCCATTCAGCATTCATGGCACAAATCATGGAAATTCCTTTAGGCTACGCTGGTGCCAGACTCTGTGCCTCCCACTTTTATGTACGCTTAATAAAATGCATCTATTTTCTTATGACCAAACTATCTCGGTTTCAGTCCTATCAGGGACGGAATACAATTGCATTAATAATCCCATATGTGCGGTGCTTGATCTCCTGTTTCTCCGTGTTTCTTTAGGATCTTTTCCTGCCTCAGCGAGGAAGTTTTTCTTTTCTCTTCAGCTGTTCTTTTCTCCCTTTTTAGCCTTTTTCCTGCTGCTTCTCCCTCCTTCTTTTCCCCTCCCCCGTTTACACTTAACCTTCTGTTTCTCCTCGTGTCCTGGCAGGAAGGATATAATGCAATCGCTGCTATACAGTGACAAAAGTAAATATGTAGCTCTGAGTAAGCGCAACAGGGTTGAACAGCCCTTTTGCAATATGATACCACATAATCTGCTTCCCTTCTAGAGACAGTTGCTTGAATGCTAAAGAGTTGCAGCTCCACTGCTTTTACAACTCAATAGTTTTTACTCTGCTTTTCTTTTGCTTTGCTTAAAGCAGTTCTTTTACCAGGTCTGGTTCTGGAGCTATCTTCCAGCCTAAATCTAAAACGGGAATAAAAGGCATGGGTTCGCGTTTCAGATGATTTGCTCGTCTTTTGAATGTCCGTATATTTTTCCGCACGTAGGAGGAAAAAGGAAAGCTGGATAATTTATGTGTGGTAAAGCCAAACACACACAGAGAGACACAGGACGACTTCTAATGCTAAATCCTTATGACTAAGCACCCAACACAGTAAGCATTCTCTTTACACAACTGCTGGTGGCATGTGGGCTTTTTAACTTTCCCAAAGAAAATCATACAGGGTAAAAATTTTTGAAAGAGCCTACATGACTCGGGGGTTTAAATTCCATTGAAAATCAATGGGACTTCTGCATCTAAAATTCCCCGTCATTTGTGAAAAATTAGCAATACTGAGTGCTGCCACTGAAGTGTATTTTATGGGTCTCCTACAAAACGTGCCTTTAATGTGCAACCAGAAGTTTAAATTATGGGTTACCTATTTTACGTAACCAGTTAAATATGACTAGTTTAAGTAACTGCTCTACAGAAACAGATGCTTTTTAATACCTGTGAATTTCACACTTTAAAGGTACAGGACAACCGCTGCAAATTCACCTGGGTCAGGAGACAGGATGTGGTTCTGGGTACGTTTTCTTTGGCTGTAAAGCTGCCTTACGAGATGTTCTCCTGTACTCTCTCGCATCCCCCATGCTGCGGTTCACTGTCACCCTGAATTGTGCTGATACAACTGTCTGGGGGGCTGCACTCTAAACTCATCACTAAAAATTAGCCTCCAAAAACCTCAGCTTCTCTCATTTCCTTGACCATTTTATAGCGCAGTCTTACAGTTTTATTGGCACACATCAGAAAGGGATAAATTGCAATTCAAGAGCAGGAGCTTATCGGAAAACTGGGACTGGCAACATCTTCAGTCTCCTTCCCAATCAAATAAAATGTACATGGAACCATGCTCTGAAGTCACGGCTGCATCATTGCTCTTCCAGCAGCACTATCAAGTTAAAGACTACCTACTCCCAGTTGTTAATTACGGTCTCTTTGCTGCCCTTTCAGTTTGCCAGGCTGCGTGGTCACTTAGATCAGCCAGCTGATCCACGTTACAAATGCATAAATAAACAGATAAAAATGGATTACTAAAATACATGTAAATGATAGATAAGTAAAATATAAGTAAGTATACAGATTTTACCTACTTTTACTTTTTTTTTTTTTTTTTTTTTTAAAAAAGCTGGGATGTAGCAAACGATGTGGAAGGGCAAACAGGAGTGGCTAATCTGGCTTTACTGGTAAAACATAAATCTTCATAAAAGCCAGTGATGGCAATTCATATTGATTTCAATGGTGCAGATTGAATTCCTGCATTTTGCAACCTTTGCAATATATTCCTGGGAACGGTGGCAGGAGCAAGACTTGTGGCGTAGGGGAGCTGGAATAGCTGAAAGGGAGGGAAGCAGAACCCTGAGATTTCCTAAGAGGTTGCTTTGGGTTTTATCTTTAAAGGAAATATCCTTTCTGAAACATAAGCATCTAAACTAATTCTGCTATTCAGGAAGCATCTGCTTTTACATGACCAGGAATGAGGTAATGTGTTAATGCAAAATAAATGCAAAGCAGCTTAGAGTTTCAGCAGTTTCTTTCTCTGAAGATTACACTACACACTAAGGTGTCTCAAGTGCTGAGGAGGACAAACTTTTAGTCCTTGCTGATTTGCACAGATTTAACAGCTGAAACTGTGCACCACAGACACAGTGTCACACATACCACAGAATAAAGTAAAAAATTATAATCCCACCAGAAAACAGAAGAGAACCAAATTCTGCACTAATGAATGTACTCCTTTGTGACACCAAATAACTCTCACCTAGTAAGATAAAGATGAAATCTTATAGCCAAGAACCTAATTTATGGGCTAAGAGTGTCTCCTCAAAGCTCATGTTTCTGTGACACTGCTTTTGTGAAACACAAGACCTGCGTTCTGTAAGTAGGATTAAACCTAGAGCCTTATTTCAGCAGAGTCATAGTTCTGGTTAATATGGAGCTATTTCAAAGATCAGGCCCATAAGAAGTCCTACAAAGATGTAATCAGATGCAGATGCTAAAATTTTCAAAGTTAAATCCCTTGTTACTAACTCTGGGAGGAGCCTTAAGTATTGCAAACAAGCACTATAACATAATAAAAGCCACAGTTCTTGTATTCACATGACACTGTCAAGCTCTCATTTGGCAAGAAAGGCAATTGCTATCCTTCCTGGTTGTGAAAATAGAACTTTAAAGACTGCAGCATCAGCAAACAAAACAAATCATAGAAAAACAGAGCTAGCTTTTGTTCAAGTTGGTTTTAATCTCAAAATTCTTAAGCCAATCTCTAGATTTTGATGACTTGTGGATTTTGGACAGCTGGAGTTGGAGATACCTAGTCTGGCACAAAAACCTTGTCAAAAAACCTCACTACTAAGGTTTGATCTGAAGGTGTTCTAGATACCCACAGAACTGTAGACATTGAGCTTCCTCCATGGTGCACTGTTTACTTGGATGCTTAAATATGCATTTCAAGAACCAATGTAAGGCAACTTAACTGAAAATACTGGCTATAGTTAGCATAACTCAGTAGGATGGGAAAGAATGAAAATTTTATACAGTTTTTTAATATATGTTTTATTAATCTGAGGGGTATTCAATTTATTTTTGACATATCCTCCTTCAAATACAGCCACAGAAGCCACAAGGTACACTACGCACCAAAACAGAGGTTGGAAAGAGAAAGATGAATACAATTATTTAGAGTGATAAAAGAAGGAATAATGTTAAATGTTAATGTTAAAAATAGGAATACTGTTACTTGCCAGGTTCTCTGAGGCTGGAACTTTTTCTGTGCCGCAAACCAGCATGTTGTGGTTGCTACCCAGAAGCAAATGAAGGAAAAGCAGAAACAACCAAGTAAGGAGGGAAGATACTTCAGGGTTGTGAAGACTGTCACAGGACACTACAAATCAAAGCAACAGCGGGATAAGTGCAGCACTGGAGGAGCAGAGTCAGACCTGGGGCTGGGGCCAGCCCCAGTCAGCAGAAACAGTGCTGGTGGCAATGGCACTGGAGAACTGGGAATGGTGACACGTCCCAGCAGCAGCAGGCAAAGAACCCCCTCAGTGCAGATGTAACTTAGACAAAGTGAAAAATGCATGAGTAAAGACGGTGTTGGCACCTACACAGAGAGCTGCAAAGTTGTAAAAGTAGTGTGAAGTGGTGCACAGAGAAAAAAAGGGTAGGAAAGGCTCTTAGCTCTCTCTCTGGAACAACAAGAGTTGTCTGGTTGCTGTGTTTTTAAAGTCTTTGAGTTTAGAAAAAAAAATGATGTTGAAAAATAGAGAAAAAAGAACTTTATCATGGATGAGAAGTGACTTCTATATATGTACACACACACACACACACACACACACACACACACGCAGAGTGTTTGCTGCTGAGATCGGAGCTGTGGTTTTATGAGCTGAAGTATTTTAGCAAAGAAATGACCGGTGATTAGCTTCACATTATAGTCATATCTTGATCTAATGTGTTTGAATCCCCAGCAGTAATTTCATGATATATTAGAGAAAAGTAATTTTATAGATAAGGGTACTTTTAAAGGTAGGATGGTGTGCGTGCATGTGGGTGCACGTGTGTGTAAAGGTGCTCATCATCTAATCTCTAGGCAGTGTTTTGCAAATGTGCTACACCTCAGTTATTGGATATGCAAATTTTAAAAAGGCCACTTTTTTTTCACAATACACTCAAGCAATAAGTAAGAGAAGCACATATGAACGAGGCAGAAGAAATACTCCCTTAGCAAGACCTGCCAGCACACTACAGAGGGAAAGAGAAGAAGGACAAAGAAAGATAGGGAGTAGGAGCCAGCACAAACAAATAAAAAGACTGATTCATAAAATCAAGAGATGAAGAAAGCTACTAAATAAATATATGTACTACTAGGCAAGTTAATGCTTCTCCTGAGGAGCTTTATTTACATGGTTGGCCTTTACGTGCCAGCTAATCCTTCTAGACACTGACCTTGTCAGCAGTGTTTGTGTAATCTTTGAATAAGAATACAAACTGTTCTTTTAAATAATACCTCCAGGATGGCTAGATGAGAGTTTTGCATGAGCATTACACATGTAAAGGGCCCAGGGCATGTTCTTTGTCCCATGGTGGGGGTCCCAGCCCCTTGGGCTCATGCTACAATACAAACAAGCACCTACTGATTTGGGAGGGCTACGTCACTGCAGCACAACGGTCGGCTCTTGGGTCATTGTGCCAGAGAGTATAGATACCAAAACATGCTGTGTCGCAACAAACTTAGATTTCAGGCAGCTGGAATTAAAATTACAGTTGAAGATACGTTTTCACAAAGCACACTACAACTCAAATATTTCTGCATTTTGGAGATAGCCAGGCCAACTGGAGCAAGAGCTCAGACCTGAACTCTGCATACTACTTTTTTCCTCCAACCTGATCAGGAGTAAACTTTGGGTTTGACAAATCAATGTCAAAGAACAAGTCATGTATTAAAAAAAAAAAAAAAAAAAAAAAAGACAAAACCAAGAGAGCCATTTCAATTAAATACTTTTCAACCTCATTCTGGAGCAGAGATCTAGGCAGAAGACAGAAGGACCTTGAAGTCTGGAAATTTAAAGATGCTCTAGTGGCTAACGAAGTACTGCACAAAATGCCTAACACAGAGATTAATGAATGTTAGTCAAAATTGTCAATAAATTGACTTTCAGGGCTCTTCTAAGCTCGCTCTGACAGAACAAAGTCAACCAACAATGCACTATTTTAATAAAAGGTAACAAACAAGGTGCATGTGGAAGGTTTTAGGTATGAAGCTCTTTTAAGGGTTCATGGAATAATATACTAAAACCCATCAGTTTTAGTATATTAAAACTATGTGAGAGCACAGCCTATCCACGCACAGTCAGTGCTGCTACCTGACCCTACTTTAGTTTTATGTTTAAACCAGCTAAGACCAGTACAGGTTTAACATATCATCGGCAACAGTGCAGAAGACAGTTACGATCTGCAACTGGTTTTCTCCAAATATCAAAATGTGCAAGGGGTAGTTTCAGATTAATTATTCCTTTTCCAGCAAATTACTTTCTCTGTGATAACATCCAGCAGTGAAAAGACTAATTTTAGCTGGAAAGTTCACAGAATCTTACGGAGACACAGCCACAGTCACAGCTAATTTGAGGCAGAGAAAGTTAAAACACTGTCAAAATATAAATGCTTCCTTCAGCTGATTCATTAGTTTGCATATCATAACAAGGACTTTGTGTTCTTGGGTAAGGCCAGTGCCTCGAGGACATCCTGCAGATGTGTGCATTCCCAGTCCGAATTTCTTTAATTTGTTATGCAAACATCAATTCTTTCTAAATACTGTAAAAAGAAGGACTTTTTATTTCAGCTAAAAACCATCAGCATTAATGATAGCTGTTCTTGTGATGCTGCTTTTTAGGATAAAGGAGGACACCATATTCTAAACAGATGTTCACCTGTTAATGACTGTGCTATTTCTCATTAGAAGAGGTTTAATTGGCAGATGAACCCTGAAACAACTAGCAAGTGAACACAGTAAGTCCTGCTCCAAGTCAGGAGGCCTGGTATTTTTTTACACATTAACTATTTTTCCCCTCAAGGAAATTGTGAGCTTTAAAAACCCTAAACAGCTTAATAGCAGGAAAGTCCAAGGTTGGCTTGTATTTTTACTTTTCCCTTTTTCCTTGTACGGGTGTAGTTTAAAGGTACGAGGCAAGGACAGAACTAGTGGAGGGCTGGATTTTGGCAGACCTCGGGAAAGGCCCAAATTTGGGATTTTTTTGCCTCAGAAAGGCAGCTGTGACAGCTCCCCCTCAAGCAAGGCAGTGCCCATCTGTGCTTTGGATTAAGCAAACCGACTTTGGTGGTCGACTTGTCCGTGTTATTTTACCCACGCTGTCTCGCCGTTGGGTTTTTGTTTCTCTGAGGCGGGGCGGGAGGGCGAGGGTGAGGGGACAGGCACCGCGGCGGCGGGAAGAAGCAGGGCAGGGGGCCTGCGCCGCCACCGGCCGCCTCACAGGCCTGCTGCCCGAGCCACCCGGTTCCCCGGCTTCTCTCCCTTAAAACCCAGCCACCGACTTGCTGGGGGTCACTCACAGCTCCCCAGCACCCTTCCAAGCCCCCCAGGCTCACCTCAGGCCAGGGGGCAGGAAGGGAGGAGGAAAGAGGGGTGAGGACTTCTTTGGTTGTCCGGTGGGGGTTTGTTTCAAGGCAAATGCTCTTCTGCTTTGGGTCATGACCACAGGGGCTTTTTCGGCTTTTTCTTGAGGAAGCTGAGTACTGGTTTCAGGGCAGTAGTACAGACCAGGGGACAGAGTCCTCTCTGCCCAGCAGGGTTTCCAGGGCTTCCAGATGATCATGGGATCTCTAAGGGCCATTGGGCTGTGGGATCTCCATCTGTGTTCCCAGTCCATGTGAAGAGAAGAACAGAGACGGTTTGGTTGTCTCCGGGATTAATATTAATGTCATTTGATGCTGCACACCTCAACCTGACTGAAGGACCCTGACTAAGTGCCCTGAGGGCAGGACCTTGTCCCCTAAGCTCTGCCTCCACCACCTGCTCACACACCAGCAAAAAACAAAGGCTCTCCCTGCCAGTTAGTGCCATACCCTGATGCTGTGAGCCATACTGGTCTTGTAGGCTACTTCCAGAGGGTGTCCAGGCCTCCAGATAATTTGCCAGAGCAATAAAAAGAACCCACAGGGACTGCCAGGGTTTCTGCTTTCAAGATAGCCGAGCCTGCGATACCAGATGTTTGCTGTCTTGCTCTATCAGTGCTGCCAGATACAAGCACAATCAGCCGATGAGGGGGCAATGGAGAAGGCAAACAGACCATACTCCCAACCCTGACCCGTGTAATCGCTTTTTCTTTCCCCTTTTATTCTGTGGCCTTGTGGATAATGGTGTAACATTTCCTTCTAGAGGAAAATGGGATGCATGTGAAACAGAGGCACTGCAGTAAGCAGATGCTGAAAGGGTCCTGACAGGAGTTTGACAGGAGAAGCCCGTGGTGTTAATGGCAGATCTGAACAAGGAAAATGGATGCAACTAAAACACTACGGAGATGCTTTAAGAGGCCACAGCGTGCAGATGGACTGGGCATTCCTACCTTGAGAGCAGCAGGCAGGACAATCCCCTTATAGTACAAACCAGGTTCCCACATGAAAATGAAAGATTTCATTTTATACGTGGTATTTGACAGACAAATTCATTAAATATTGGTACATGCTCATATTTTATGATAACAGGGACCTCCTATGCAGCAGAAGGAACAAGCAGATTCTACGGACAGACAGTATCCTGCCACATTTATGGCATCTGATAATGAATTCTTCATCAGTGAACACTGTTCCAGTGAGGAGATCTATTTAGTTTTGGGAGTCAGTGAATAGTGACAGGCAGAAGCATGCACTGGTGCAACCGTACACCAACGAGCCTAGCTAAATTCAATGTAAGTAATCTGTAGAGGACATTTTTATTTAAATAATTATGTATTATTCACTATTATCTTTTTGTCTTCCCTTCTGTTTCCTGGAAATGCAACTGCAACAATAGAGTGTTTGACCCAAATTCTGTGCTTCTGTGAGCGATGGGAGGCTGTCTGCCATCTTGTGCTGTGCTCCGGGCTGTGGGTCTGACGTGGCACCAGGCTGGTCAGCAATACCTGCAGCTTGCACTGCCTGCAGTGGTCCTTCCCAAGCATCTTCTGCAGTTGTTATTAGCTGGAACATGAAGGCCACCTGGAAATCATCTTATCACCTCAGCTTAGACCATTAAGTGGATGTAGTGACAAGTGTACCTATGTATACATATCTATAGTCATACTACTGCCACTGAACCTAGTCATGTTTAGGAACTGATTTTTCTCTTCCATTTTCATGAAACCTTTGCATAATTGCAGTTCCTCTTACTATTTTTTCAGACGGCTTTGGTTAACACAGGAGATGAATTTTTCATTAAGTCAAATTTAAATCTCACTCACATGAGGGATTTGAAAGTTGGAATAAAGAAAAGGGGTAGAAGGCAGGCTTAATACCACTAAATCTAGTGACTAAAGAAACTTCTACATGAAACTGGTTAACTGGCTGTTTCCAAAAAGTCCTAATGAGTAAGGACAGGCAGACAAAATGATGTCCTTAACCTAACAATTGACCAAAAGACTGGTCTTCTAAAACTGTGTACCTAAATGCAAGAAAAGTAGAGGGTCCTAATAAACATGTATAAAAAGAAGACTTCCCATGTTTCTTTTTCTCATCTAAGCATGTGCTCAAACAGCTATACTTTTGCATTGTAAGTAGTGATATTCTTCCAGTGCTGCAAGAATCAAAAAATGTAAGGACTCCTTGAACATGTAGCACAGCAGATACAGTGCAGCTTTGCAAATCTTCAAAGACTGATCCTAAACTGATCAGGCATAAATAGGAATTTAACCCTTACTGATGTCACCTAGCAGTACCCTTCCTCTGCAACAACAAGGCCAGCATGGCACAGAGGTAGCCCGGCACTGAGACACTCGCTCCCTTCTTCAGTGGTGGATCAACGTTGTTCCAAAACACTGACCAGCTGCTTTCTCTATCTAAAAAGTTTCTGTTTCGCAGTGCAGGCTCCCAAGGCACTGGACTAAGCAGAATGGCTCCGACTGCGGCTCGCAAGATGCCTTTCCCTTCACATTCCTCTTCTAACAATTGGTAATTGGCCTTCTGAAATGCAAAGTCATTCTGCGGTCTATGCCATAGCGTATCAAACAGTCTTCTGGGTTGGGAGCTCCCATTGCTCCACTGCTGCTCCTTTTACATATCTCTGGGAATTCAGCATGCCGGGCTCTTTCAAACTTGAGTCCCCAAACACGTTTTCAGGACAGAAGGGAAA
>NW_009616738.1:40480-59362 GCF_000690535.1 Cariama cristata
CTTCCCATGAAGACTAAATGCTTTGAGGAGGAGCATGTTATAAAAGCTGTAGACGTATTAGGTGTTTAATGGCAGACAGAGCCAGTTGTTTTTTTGTGGGAGGCGTAGTACACAGAGGGGTCCGGCAACCCTGGGACTTTGGGGTGTCTCAGTTTCCAAACTACATCTCAGAAAGAGGTGAGAGTTGTTACGCTCTGGTTGGTCTTTTTGTCTTCACCCCTTCCCTCCCATCCCCTTCCCTGAAGATACAAACATCCAAGGAACACATTGTATGCTACTGGAAATGACTTTAAAATATCAGTAGAAACCAGCTGTGAGTCTGTGTATTCAATAGACAGGCTTCAGTGCTACACAGCTAATTTGGAAATCAAACCCAATGTACAAGTTAGCCAGCCACATACTGAGATAGAAGTGGGGCTATAAGGTAAACACAGCTCAGCACTTGTAGGTAGGGGATGGAAAACCCCCTTCTTTCTGTCCATAAAAACTATGTTCCCAATTTGTTCCTTCCCATGGAAAGTGAGGGGTAAACTTTACTGTATTGTAACAGGTTGGAATTACAGGCAGGTAATGACAATGCAAAGGCAGTTTTCCTCTATGAAAATACCATCCCCTGCGTCTTTGAGAAACTACGTTATCCAAGGGACACAAACGCTCATATTAACATACTGTCATTTCATTCAAGAAGGGTCTGATGGGCCTGATACAACCCCCACCATAGTCTTTCCTATTAATGCAAGATCTCACCTTTAGAAAAACACTTACTGCAGCATTTTGAACCCTGTCTGTATTATTATAAGGCAAGTCAGAGTGTGATTGTCTTTCAGTTAACGATGTGGCAGGAGGTGGCTTTTTGCCAGGTTCAAGTTAGATTCCTTTTAAGTTGCAGCCTTTAAGATCCACCTGGACAAGCAATAATTAAAGGGAATAGCAAATTAAGTGTATTAGGAAGGGGAAATGATTTACTAACCAGGGGGAGAAATAATTTATTAGAAAAGAAAACTTTTCCTTTAAGCTGAGAGAGTCATATTACCTCTTTCACAAATCATTTGCTCTGTTGTTGGTAACTCACTTTCTAGCTTTTCCTGCTCCACGAAAAGCCGCCTGCCCCACAAGTCTGCGGCTATTTCTTCCCCTGGGGCATCATTCCCTGGCATATGGGGCCCATCCTGACATGCGCTTTCTGTTCCTCCTCAAGATGACTTTCATTTTCCCTGCAAAACTATTTTGGGATAGGGTGGAGGGATGGAAAAGAGAGCCAGGGAAAGCCTTCTCGGACAGACCCTACGTGCTCTCCAACAACAGAAATAATGACGGACACCTAGCTAGAGCAGTCTGATGGCGAGGACTCCCCCGAGGCTCCCGTTCACAAACCAAGCCAAAAATATAGAGCTTAAGCTGATCGACTAAAATTGAAATGCAAGAAGTCACAAATCAAATGCGAGGCAGACTGTTGTACTTTCCTATCAGATGAGCAAGCAAGAGCAATATTTGAGTCATCCCAATTACTGTTTATTTCTTTAAAAACATTTTTCTGGAATGTATTATTGGATCTCTGCACCATAGTTATATGTGAGACTCTAGCGTCCATGACAATTAACCCCCCCACCCCCCCATTTATTAAAATTCAGTCACAGTGGCACAACATAGCATGCAATTATAAACACAAAACAGATGCAACACCATCTTCTCTATAGTCAGCGAAGATTGCAATCTGCAAAACCATGGAAATTTGTGTCCTTGATTTAATGGTTTAAAATGCAGGAAAGCTGTTTACATTCACTGTCAAAATGTTTGCATTACATATGCTCACTGCCCCTGTAGTGGAAATATTTTTCCACTAACTTTGCAGAATAAGCACAAAACGAAGATGCACCACTCTTGCTAACAAAGTGCTGGCATAATGCAGTTTCACCTCTGCTAAAACATTTGTTAATGACTCATCACACTGCGCTATTTGTTCCCTTTACCTTGGATCAGCCTCTTGAGAAATTTAGTATTATACACATATTTTCAGCTCTCCACTGATCAGATAGCCTTCTATACAATACTACAGACACTGTTTTCATGTCCTAAATGCATTAGCAATACAGATTTTTTTTTAAAGTCCTTTACTGCAAACTTTAGATTACACAACTGAATTTGGAAAAGACGCAGGCACCTTCCATGACACATGTTTAGGATCAAGTAGGTAAGCTGGATATTTTAAATTCTGTCTTCAGTTAAAAGGTACAGTGATGATTTTCAAGTGTCTGTACCCTGAAACCAGAAAGGATTTAGGAATGTGAGAATCAAGGACAGTCAGTGGCATTTTTTCAAATCTCCAGCTAAGACATCAGTGAACATACATTGCAGACATAGAATATTCTGTTACCAGAAGGTCTTTTAAATACATATCTAAATGCATAGACACAGTGTTGGTAATGCTTAAGTCAATTGGTATGAAAATCAGAGTTTCTCACAAGTCTGCAAAAATTCATTTAATTT
The DNA here is from genome assembly GCF_000690535.1 of Cariama cristata. Taxonomy (NCBI): domain Eukaryota; kingdom Metazoa; phylum Chordata; class Aves; order Cariamiformes; family Cariamidae; genus Cariama; species Cariama cristata. Next base: position 42,968 of record NW_009616738.1, read on the forward strand.
ACATTGACACTGTACGGACTTGTCTATCTTTTCGCATGTTTTCCCCAGTTTCTATGGGACTATTCCCAAGATCAAGCACATGTGCAGATCCAAAATCAAGGTCACAATGTTTTATACTGGCTGTAGAACATGATTCAGATACTCTTATTACGTGGCCGATTGCAAATAAATTCTTTCTACAGATAAGCAACTGGTTTACCAGTATAACACAAAAGGCAGGCATATTCCATCCAAAGTATACCATGTTCATTTATTTTTGCTAACTATAGTTTAACAGGAATTCCTGATACGTTTGTTTCATCTTATGCAACTAAATCGAACGTATGAAATACATAGCAATGATGAAATGTTATGCAAGAGTTTTCCGCTGTTAAACTTATCAAGAAAAGTACATTATTTAGTCAAATGCACACTGTGAAAGATTCATGCAGTTTTGTTTGCTTAGCTTTTTTACTGTGCGGTTTCTTTGCTTTTAAAGAAACAGAAGATGACTTACATCTGAGCACATCGAGTGAATTTGCAGATATTTTGGCTGCACTAAAGGCTTCTCTTCACTATGTTAAAAAGTTTGTTCTCAAGAATATTTACTAACACATTCTCAAGCCGCCGTCCTACAGGCAGCCAGCATCTGTTAACAACAATTTGCCTTTAGTTAAACACAAAATTAAAGCAAACAGTAATTTTTCCTAGTTAAAGCAAATATTACTTGACTGGAAGAATCTCTCCCTACCTGGTTTGACTAGAACGCTGCAAAACCAGGGTCTTCTGCCTGCAGCTTAGAAAATTTGCATATAAGTTTAGAGGCTTGACTATACCGCAACAACCTGGCATTACAACGTGCTTAAAAATGTATTATCCCCATCAGTCAAAGTGCAAGCTGGCTAGGATATGCAAATAGTTGCTATCCACACACAGACAGCAACGTGGATTTCTTCAGTAACTCTGTTTAATAGGAATGAACCAGGCTTTCTGTCTTTACAACTGGGCATCCACCCTGGGTGTTTTCACTGTGAACAGATTCAGTTAACAACTCTAATCTGTTCCTCGTGGGGTAGAACAGAATATTTTGGAGACTTTTATACTCCATTTCTGAAGGTGTCTAAACAATGGTCAAACACATACATATGCAAAAAAGCATTTTCTGCCTGTCTGCCGATGCGCATGTTACATGAAGATGGCACACACGTATTGAAACAAACGTGACTCATACTTGAATTGCACGTACACCCAGAGTAACGTATTTTAACGTGCTAAAAATGCAATCCCCAGAGACAGCTATACGGAAATAGATCTTCAGCTGCTTGGACTGCAAGTCTGTTCTTCTACATCCAAGTGAGCTATTCTTTGTCCTGACTGCCTTGTGACATTGTTGGTGGAACAGACTGGGGTGTTTCCAGAAGGTTTCTATTTCTCCTGTATTCAATCATTCAATACACTTTCTGAAAGAGAAAAATACCTTTTTTTGGAAAGTTATTCACTTGTTTCTCATACTGAGATGTTATAAATTATAGTGCAAGCCTGGGATTACTATGTGAGAGTACTTTTAAGTTAATCACCTTCTGACAGATCACAAACAGTCCTTTTCAAACAGTGTATGCCTAATTTCTATTTGTGGCATTTGTTTTCTCAAAGCTTTTTCTCTTCAATACTGGAAAGTAGAGGGAGACAGTAAAAGAGCGTGGGTAGCGTCTAAGGAAACCTAGTCTAAGATGAAAGCTACTTGGTTTGCTGTTTTGCCATGAATTCAAAACTTAGAGTAGGGTCACTAATTCCATGGCCTTTCAACTACTCTCAGGGTGATTTATGGGTTTGTGCTGAAATGCTATAGCGAACTTAATGGTTTTGCATGGTTGAAGCATGAAATAAGGTGGAACCTGAGTGTTTCCACTAGGTGTATGTTTGAGTTTGTGAGAGTTTTGGAGTCCAAAATTTCAGCCAAATGGCTATATTGCGAAGCATATACTTGCATGAGGACTTGGCAAAAAAATTCTAATTAATGCTTTTCTGCAAACGCTACAAACATCAGAATACTTGCAGACTCTTATCACTTTTATTTAATTGGCCATTCTAAAAGGAATCCAGAAAAGTCAAAGGCATTTTGTCTCACCAGTTTCTTAATGGAATGTTTTGCATTTTGTTGCTCAGAATGTAATTTCTTTCTCAGAGGACTGAAATTAAATGCCTTTTTGTATTTCAAATTGAGTAAAACAGTTCACAAGGCCTAAACTTGTTTGTTTGTTTGCTAGTTATCTTGACCAAGGTCCAGGAGTCAGGATCCTCTCTCCTAAGGAAATTCCAGAAGTCTTAAGCACAGAAGTCAAGCTTACCCTTTCTGGATGGTGGAGTCCTGCGTTCTCTGTGTTACAGCGACATGGAAACGAGCTCAATCTTATTCTTGTCTGCAGCCTGATGATTAGGGGACATTCCTTATGGGGAGAGTTGTGAGTTCAAGCACTTCCTGATCTAAAACCCAGTTTTCTGTTGCTTGAGTAAATCCTGTAATCCCTTACACTGAAGACTGCCATGGGCTCCTTCCGGAGTTCAGGTACATGAAACCTTGGAGATTTTCTTGTTTTGACTGTTATACAGAAGTGTGAAGCTGCAGGCTGCATCCTAAATCCAAGAAAAAAGGCAGGATTTGAGATTTCAGAGAGCTTTGGAATAGAAAAACCTTTCCACTCCCTAGTTGGAGTGAGTTCACAGCTGTGAACCCCAGAAATATCGTAGGGAAGAGTTCAGGTGCATGAAACCTTGGAGATTTTCTTGGTTTGACTGTTACTCATACAGAAGTGTGAAGCTGCAGGCTGCATCCTAAATCCAAGAAAAAAGGCAGGATTTGAGATTTCAGAGAGCTTTGGAATAGAAAAACCTTTCCACTCCCTAGTTGGAGTGAGTTCACAGCTGTGAACCCCAGAAATATCGTAGGGAAGTACTCACTGTGAGGCGCTGCAACACTTAACCATAGTAATAACCAGACCTTTTGTTAGTTTGGGCCTTGCCTCTCAGGTTGTTCTCAGCCTTTACCTAAGCAAAAAATCTTTTGGAACCCTCATTTGGAGACTAGTAAGTCTCATACAGCTGTACTCTCACCTACTTCGCATCCTTCCCATGATTCTCAAGGAGTACAAGACTTAACAAGAAAAACAAAAATATTGAGGTTACAGAACTCAACTGAATTTCCTTGGTAACGTCATATAAATCCATCTTCTTCGTTGCAAAGTTCTGTGATGTTTACTTACTTGTATATCCCTGAAGGCTTTTTGTACAGACAGACCAGGGTCATGCAGGCAGGGTTTGAGAACAATCTTTTTCCCCCTGTCATTGCGAGTAGAGATGAAAAAGGTTCCTTTCAGCTCTCCACCCCAACAGTCTCTTCAAAACTCCAATTGCAAAACTTTATAACAGAAACATCATCATTTTTCCTCTTCTGGCAGTCTAGTTTATATATGGTCAATATTGCATTTCTTAGCAGACCAAAATGTGCAATCCTTCTGTACAATGACGAGGAAGAGAAATTTATGAATTTCATATGCTTAAGTACATTAATAAATAAAAATCTATTTGTAATGCCCAGCTAGATTTGTTGCTGAGTGGTTTTTATGCTGTAATGCAATTTTTAGTTAGCCTTGAAAGTTAGAGCTTGTTAGAAACCTTAAAGTTTACGGAGTCCAGACTATAATCAAACTTTAGCCATAACCATGCCTCACTGATTCAGTATGAAGAAGCAAGTCCTCAAAATAAAAATTCCCTGCCTTTTCTCACTTCAAAAAATGTTTAAATTGACATAAGCAACCAGCATTTTATAGGACAGAATCCATGGATCATAAAAAATAGTTCATGGATAGCCAGAAAAGATAGAGGCTATATGTGTTTTAAAAAGTAAGAGCCAAAAAAAAAAGAGAAAATACCTTAAGTTTAAAGCTGTATCTATTTACTTGATGGTTCTGCTGTAAATGTCTCCCTTTGCACCCTACACAGCAACAACCTGATCATTCTCCCTTCCTTCAAGATGGTATCCAAGTGACAAGAGAAACTTGGAATTAATAAAAATATAACAGGGATCTGATTTAAGTGTCTCACTTGTGTCAGCTAAAATCATTTCCTTCCACTGCACAGAGTGGTTGTGACGGGACAGCTTTGCTCTAATAACAGTGGAAACAATATCAGAAAGGAAATAAAGAAAAATTGACTACTGTGACATTTGAGCATAATATTTAAAAGCAGTGATACGTATTATTGATCTCACCTGTTAATAGCAACTATAAATTTCTTCCAAAACAGCATTTCTGGAAAAAAACCACAAACCTTCCTTTCTTTCCAGTTATCTTGTCCAAGTGTTCACTGCAAGGATAAGTTGATCCCAACCTAAAGCAACACCATGGGTGCAGGGGGATTTGAGAACCACAAAGTAGCTGGCAGGATAGGGACCTTTCTTTAAACTTCAGAACAACTGTGCCTGGTGAGGTTTGTCTGTTAGTTTGACTACATCAAGCTCGATGACAATAAACTGTCACTTAACACCGCTTTCTTTCTTTCATCACTTGTTAACAGGATCCAGGATTACCTTCAAGCACTGGGTGGGACACACACACACACACACACATACAAAAATGAGTACATTGGTGTGTTTCTTTGAGAAGTGTAGGTAGAGATATGACAGTTTCTATGGTAACAACAAGACTTTTTTATTACTAAAAGAAAAATAGGTGTTGAGATAACCTCTTGTAAATTGTCACTGCATAAGTTATTTCTAGTCTCAGGCACTGCTTTCAATTGATACACATTTAATTTGTAAATAATGTAACAACCTTCTTTAGGAGTTATATCTTCTCAGGTGTGTAATGAGAGGTGTTGAGTTTCAGGTATGTAATAGGAAAAAATGCTATAATGAGTCAGAGCAAAAATATTCTGCAAGGGAAGCTTTCTGCTTGCTGTGGGATTCTCATGCTATTATTTTTGTAACATGGTGATTAATTTATTGTTCATCAAAAGAACTCACTGCTGAGTTGAAACATTAAGGAAAGTTCAAGTAAACAGAATGAAACTGCAGCTTGATACCAGATGATGATTTTGGTTTTAATATAACATTAAGAAATCCTGCTTTTGGCATGTCAATAGCTATCATGATATGCAGACATGATATTGTCATTATTTATAGCTAAGCATGCTATTTCATAGGCAAAATAATATGACCAGACAAGGCTTCTGTATGCTGCCTGAATGGGGTACAGGAGTTGCCCACAGAGGAAGTTCCCAGCTGGAACAAGCAAAAAACACGAAATGGTTCATGTACACATCTTTTTCACAGAAGCTCACATTTTCAGCCAGCTTTACACCTGATGTAGAAGCCCCTGTTTCAACAGCCCACAGCATCAGTAGGACCAGAGGCATGTTGACACAGAAGAGGGAATGGTTGCAGTACTCTGTATTCTCTATAATATGGATTGCATATCCCTCATAAGTTCGGTCAGTCATTCCTATCAACTCTAATTCATGTAAGCTGGGCACACAAGGGTTCAAAACAGTCCAGGAACTACAGGTAGGAAGATGACTTAGTCGTCTTCCTGTGCTTGGAGACTATAATGTGCTGTTTGACTAACAGAGCCCAAAATATGGCCAGCCTTACAGTGATTTTACTCCTTTTTCAAGCCCATTGATTTGAGCAAGGCTTTGTGCAGGCAACCTTGTAAATGGTAAGAGTAAGGTCTGTAGCATCTCAAGGTTTGTAACCTGCCCCTTCTCACAATATTGCGAATAATAATAATAACAGCCTGTCCATCCCCTTTTTCTTTACAGAACAATGTGATGGCTCCTTTGTCTCGTCAGAGAAAAAAGTCCTGCTCACCATAATTGAAGCAATGCCAGCTGTTTGGAGCTGCTGGAAACTAAACTAAGCAGCCATTACTTCGCAGTAGAAAAATGTTTTTAAAAGTAAGTCTCTGTTTATGAATGGTACTCATCTGGCCCCATTACACTGCTCTCCGAACAAATCATAGCTTTCAAGGTGATAATCTTTGAGACAGGTAAACATCGTTATTTTACAGACACACGATCTTGCAGACACAGAATTGAGAATTTTTTTCTGTTTATACTACAAAATTTTATAGGTCATGCCTGCATCCACACTTAATTTTGAAGCCAGATAAAATCCTGAACTTCTGTTAGTCAGGTTAGACCAGTTCTTCCAGCAACACAAGGCCTGCATAGTACAGGTCCACTGCTATCATTCTTGTGTAGACACTCCTGTGTAGACATTACCTGTCTCTCTACAAGCACTTTTTCTTAACAATCCCACAATTACACTATTGCTTTTGCAGGATTTCACTAGTTGTACTTTTCAGCTTGGAGATTTGGGACTACAGTCATAATCAGTTTGGCCTTTGAAAGCCCCAGTGTGGTTTAGAAATGCTTTTTTCCTGATTTTGTGAGTTCAGAGTAATCACCCACATAAAGCAACTTGAACTTGAGTATTTGCCCGAGCCAGTAAAATAAAAAATACACAAACCAGTATCTAGACATTAAAAAAAAATACATTGGAAAATGTCAAAGCAAACATGGAAGGAAAAGAGGAACAAGCAGTGGAACTACCACCTCAAATGTATTTGATGGTGCTTTTCACGCCACATGGCACTCAAGGTTTTCAAGAGAATTAATGAGATTTCAGGGGAAGAAAAGCAAATAAAGTGAATTGGAACATCAGTAAAGTGAACTAAGGTGTCATCCAGCTCCTCTGATCGCAAGCTGAACTCTTTCAAAATACTATGAATAAAAGTTTGCAAAGGATGATGTATGATCGGTCATTATACTGTGTAGACAATTCCTTGTTCCTAGTATCTTCCAGGTTTCAGCATCTTGTACTTTCTACCGATAATGATGGCATGAACTGTAAAACTGTCCTTTTCGTGCATCACTAGCAAATGATAAGGAGTACTATGAGTACTTGCAATGATCTCTGATGCAGATCAAAACAACCAGAATTTTGCCATTTGTTTTTATTTTGTTTGTTTGTTGAATAATGAAGTCTCATTTTGGTATGTAGACAACAATTTTTTTCCCTTAAAACTGAGATACAAAGAGTAAGTAAGAGATAAAATGGACAAGAAGCATCAAATAAACAGTCATTCCATGAATATGTAGCTCCTCAGTAAGATTAACAAAAGTTCTTAAGTTATTATTGGCCACATACCGCACATTAGGAAAGTATCTCCTGCTGTCCAGCTCTTCTCATTGCCACCAGCCACACAGGACTTGGAGAGGTTTTGGCAAGTGCCTTCGTGCTTAGATTTCCAAAATCCTTCCTCTTCCACCTGATGGAATTTCTCTGCTTTATAAACACTCATAATCATTTTATTAAACAACAATCAGCAGTCATAAGATTTTGAGTTTTGAGCCCACTAACATCTGACCTAATCATCAGTCATTTCCACCATCTTTTTTGTCTGACCACCATACTTTCTTCTGCTACCTCCCACCAGCACAGAGAACAGCTAAATTCTTCATTACTGTCCAGGGCCTTATGAGGCACAGAGGTCCTTAAGAACCACACTCAGCATTGCAACAGCATCTAAACATCTGTATACACCGACTAGGATAAAATGTCTTTTTGTGGCTTTTTAATAAGTCATGCAGTTTCCCAGATTAATGAGTGAAATACCCTAATGATTCACCAGTGCCACTTCTGTGTAGGTGCTCAGAAAGTGAAAAGAAAAATACCAAAGTATCTCCTAAATTCTTACCTCAGGACAGTTCACTGAATCAGTCAGTGACTTTCAGTTCTTTCAGTTCCTGGAAGCAAAGCTGTCTTAAAGGCCTTGGGTACCTCAGCGATGTCAACTTTCTCTGTAGTTTTTCCTCAGACCAGACAGACTGCCAGAGAGTAACTGAGAAGAGCTGCAACCTTCCTCCCTTCCTCACCCCACTGCCTCTGCACTGCCGCCTGAGTCTCGTCCTGCTGCCTTTAGGCGAGGAGGTTGGGCTGGGTCCAGTACCCAGCCCTGGGAATGCTGCTTTCCATAGCTCCAAATCCCACCCTTGGATGATGGTCCCATACTTGCACCGTGAACTGCTTGGGGCTCTTTTCAGCAGCCCAGAAGGGCCACTCACTCCCGTGCAGCTGGTCACCAGATACCTGTAGCAGCTGCTGACTGCCGGTTCCTACCCGTATCAACCTCTTTTTGTCAGTGCCACATGAGCGCGGGGACCTGGGTCTCTGTCTCCAAAACTGAAAAGGTTCCATCAATCCTTTCCCATCCAAGCTGCTGAGCAATGGTATCATTTATGGTACGCAGAGTTTGAGATCCAGTTGAATTAGCAATCGGAATGAAAGGAATTGGAGGACCTGACCCAAAGATTCATCACGGTGCAAAGCAACACTTCCCAGAGATAGCCCCATGACAGCTCCATGCAGAGACGATGGGAGAGGGAAGGCCGGAGCACCTATCTGACATGTCAGAAGGATCACATGTATCCTAAAAAGGCAAAACCCAAGCAAAGACATCTGCATAGCTAGCAACTGAAGAAACTTTCGAGAGGAGACACAGTCAGCAAGGCTATATACAAAGTCCAGCAGAGAAGAGGAGACACAGCAAGGCTATATACAAAGTCCAGCAGAGATCCTAGCTGACATTTTCAAGCTCTAGACACATCCTTGAACTACTGTAGCAATAGTGCTGAATCTCGTAGAACTGTTGAATATAAAGACCTGCATAGGATGAAAAACTAAGAAAAAAAACAGGCATGAGGTACACATGGCTGTGTTCATCATGAAAGACAAGTGATAGTGAATAAATCGAACAAATTTTTATGCCGCAAAAGAATCTCCAAAACCTCTTGCGAGAATTTTTGTAGTGATTTGAAGATACAATTACCTTTCTTTCATGCAAAAGAATCTCCAAAACCTCTCGCGAGAATTTTTGTAATGATTTGAAGATACAATTACCTTTCTTTCATGCTGCATTTTTTTTTTTTACCCCAAAGCACTTACATCCTGGAGTTACTTGGGATGGCATTTATATAATTTCCAGCCTAGGAACTGGGGTAAACATTAGGTCCTGGTCCTAAAAATCTTTCTACACATGGCTAGCTTTATAAGCATGAGTTCTGCTGGCTTGCAGGAGGTTTGACTAAAGGTTGCATAAGCATATGGGTAATTTTATCCTTCTGTGAACTGAAAAGATCTGCTGAATCTTTTGAGGTTAGCCTACCCATAATAAAATTGGGTCATAGTCATCTCTTGATCAGCTATGCCATTTAACCTGCTGCATAGTGATCTCATGATAGGATATGCAAAATCTTTATTTCTTAAGCAGTCATTTGGACACTATATTCGTTTAAGGAAAGTTAGCATGTCATTTTGCTCTCCAGTTTTTCATGGGTCTTTTGCCAGACTGAAAATTACACCTTATTTTCCTCCATTGTCTGAATGCCAAGCTGAGCATGGTTAATGCTGGTATTGTTTTGAATTACACGCGTACGAATTGTTACCATCAAAACTGGTAGGATTGTGGAAGCACACAAAGTGGTACAAACTTTGTGCAGATACAAACTTTGTGCAGTGGTACAAACAACAGTGCAGATAAAGACATCACCAAGCTGTCAATCATTGCTTAAATGCATTTAGTGTAGTGGCATTTCTGTAAGACGGTCACAAGTCCTCTTTTTGAACACAAGTAATTTCACGTGGAGTAGGAAACCCCAGGTTTTCTGCCCCCTTCCAATTGCATTTCACCTGCTCAAAACCCTCTCATGAGATCACATAGAAACAGCAGTTGGGAAAGGGGTTTTTGGTGTTTTGAGTTTTTTTCTGTTAAACTACAAAATCTGTGGGCTTTTTCCAGGCAGGATTTCTGATTTTATTGATTCAAAAATAAAGCTTAGAGGTTTTTAAGGATTTCTCAGAATTCTGGTTTCCAAACCAAATCTTCCTCAATTTTCATTTTCCAAAAATGTGATTTCACAACTATTATCAGGAATTTTCGGTGTTCTGAACTTTGCTAAAACCTGCTTTTAAAATTTAAACATGAATACCAAGTGCATCACAATGGTCGCGCTCCCAAGGACCACAATTTCGACGCGCTTCATTTTCAAATCCCACTTGGTGCTTCTCCTGACTCCTCATCCTGGTCTGTCTGCCTACAAGAACCATCTCTTCAAAAAGCTTTGGGTTTGAATTAATTTTCTTCCTTCTCTGAAAAGCATCCTTGGCCCATTGGTGCCTTCAGAATCTCTTCCCGGGACGGCTGCAATTCAGTGTGCCCCTTGCAGGTTAGCAGATGCGCGTCGGGCAGGGGAGCTGGGCTTGCTCCCTCGTAGGCATTAAACTGTACCCAATAGCAGTTGGTTTGTATTTAACAATTGCAATTTATTTGTATTATGCTGACCCAATAAATAAAACTGCTCTTGACTTTGTAATTTGGAGTCAATCAAAAGCAAGTAGAAAAAAACGTACTGGGAATGAAAGAAACCAAACAGCAAACAGATAGAAGTATGAGAGCTCTTTTCTTTTGTGATTTGTTAAAATAAGGGGGAGACCAAATAAGTGGTAAACGCAGCGATGCTGAAAACTTCCTCAAAGATAAGACCGTAGGGCATTTCTACAGCTCTTACTCAATCAGTTAAAACTTGTCTCAATATGAAATCTAAGGAGAGCTCAGTTTTTATTTCTGAAATAGTTTTTCAAATTATCCTGGCAGTTTCAAAGAAAATTTTTTTCTGTCAGAATACCAGAACGGTTTAAGCCAGATTAAGAATAAACTGCCAGAAATGCACTGTTTTCTCTCTGAAATAAAACCAAACAAATAAATACGAGAGTAAGGCTTTCTGGACGCATGGAACTTGACACAAAGAGCATTTGAGAGTATGTCCTAGACCTCAGCATTAGCTCTTGGCTTCTCTGCACTGAAGAAGAAAATGAACCGGTTTGAGAAATGCATGTGAAATTTCCCATCTGGCTAACAACATGGATGTTTCTGCTCACTGTGACAATCTGAAAACTGCTGAGATGTTTTAAAGTCAGTGTTTATATCTAAAAAGCCAAATCTTCCACAGCTAAGGTGGCCCTCCCTGCTTCCCTCGGATATAAATTAAGACAATAAAGTACATCTGAAACTCATTTTTAAAGGTGCACAGCCACGTTATATGTGCTTTGATAAGTGCATTTTAAAATCCATCTTCTTACACTGATGTAAGTATTTAATTTTCAAAGTTGTTTTTTTCCTCCATCAACAAACATTTAATAATTGGGTTTAAAGCACAAAAATCTGTTGTTTATATTTACTTGCTAATCAGCTTCGCATTGCTAAATACATGTGTCATGTGAAGGTATATTGCTACAGTTCTTAACTTTCAAAGGCCTCAGGTACTTTGGAAAAACTGATGATATTATGACAGACAGGTAAAGAGCACCATAAAGCTGTCTGCTAGATACAGTGTATGCAGAAGCAATTTGCCTTCTAAAACTCTGAACATGATATTCTCTAATATTTCCTGGCAGATCTTCAGTAGCTAGAAAATAAGCATTTCCATATGTAAGAAAATATTCCTTTGAAATGTAGATTTTTCTTTACAAGAAAAGAACACAGAGAGAATTGCATTTTTAAGCTAAGAGTTCATTATGATTTATTTTTCTGCTTTGAAAAATGTTGTGCGTTTCCCATACAGCACTTAGGTGGCAACTGCAATTCTAGTACGAGCTAAATTACTCTTAACAAACCTCCGAGCTGTCTTTGTCCACTAAGAATAATCTCTCAACAAACAAATTTTGGCTAATACTTTAGCTCCACACCGAATACTTGGACTATGTTAAATTTAATATACCGCAGCATCCATTACTGCATTCATCTAAAATTTAGAATATGTTCACGACACTGTCTCTCTGTTCCACTGCTTTTATAGGGTGTTTTCTCCTTTAAGGAAAGCAGTTTAAAATGGTTGCTAGTCATCTCAGTTGCTGCAACCACATGATGCAATCTATTGTCAAATTAGTGGGTGGCAGCAAGTGGAAACAGATTTCACCAGCAATAAAGCCCGTCACATGATTTCATCTGTTCGCAGTCATACAATCTCTTAGCCCATTCCTCCTGTTTGATCTAAAGGCCCTGTCCACATGGAAGCTGATCTTTGCTATCTTAAACGCGACTGCTAAATCACAGAGTTTGTCTTTGTGGTTGGTTTTCACTAACTGGCATTTTGGAAGCGTACAGGGAATCGAACCATTTAGCACTGAGAATTTTGCACATTTTTTACAGTGGGGCAAATGCACAAATGTTTTGCCAAGTCAGAACTAAACTTCAACAAAATAGAAATAAAATATTTGAAAAAAAGACCAAATTTAATTAAAGTCTTATAAAAGGTTATGCTTTTAAAAGCTGAGCCTACTGCACACATTTATAACATGTAGATGAAAACTATATCTGCAGTACAAATAAAGTAATCTCTTTAGTATTAACTTAGCAGTAATCACATATGAACCAGCAAAAAGATGGGGGGAGCAAAGATGGAGAGCAACTTGGTATAAAAATAGCTACAAACTTGTCACGTAAATGGAAAATTGAAATATTTCTAACCAGAAGGATTTTGTTTTTCTTACGGAACAGTGTCATGAGACTCGACTTCTAATTTTAAGTGCCATTAAAGTCACCATCACAAAATATAAAGCCGATCAGGTGTTCTTGGTTCTTTCCAAGTTTATGAAATACCTTCAGCCCTGCCTGGCCCAGCAGAGCCAACAAATTCCAGGTCCCAGGGCCAAGGTCTTGGATTACCACATTCATCTTGTAATGATAATACGAGGGAGAGCGGGGAATGGGAAGCGTAGATACAGCAGCAAAAAGCTTGGTAGAAAACCCTGGTGAGGATGACAGAAGACAGCGGTCTGCCCTCTGTGTACCATACCTGAAAGCCAACTGAAGCAGTCACAGGGACTCTCCCCCACCCTCGTACCGCAGGCGTTGTCTGTTTCCCAAAAGACTTCTGGAAGAAAGCAATTGTCTTCTGCACTAATAACCTATGGGAAAGACCATTTGTCAAGGAGTGCAAGTCCCCTTCTAACATGTCAACACCAGGGAAATGTGGTTTCTCGTAGCCCCCTGCTCAGAGCTAGGCCTTTAACAAAACAACGCTGCATAACTAATTGTCTGCAATATTGCTCTACAATAACTATCTATCCCAGTTTGAAATGAGGACAAATGTAATGTTCTTCAGAAATAGCTCTCAGCACCCTGGATCACCAGCCGAACATTGATTATTTGTGAATAATATGATTCCCACCTAATAGGTTGGTCGGTTAAATTAAACATAAATATTTGTGCTGTCAAATAACATTCAACGGCCAATGCATAAATTTTTCTGGAGAAGTAAATGTCACAGACCATTTTTGGAGAACCGCAAGGTAATGTGCAGATCAATAGGATCACTATTTTCTTAACAACTATGGAAATGCTAGATACAGCGCATAGCATGTGTTTGAATTTCTCAGCCCTTACTCAGATCGGCTTTGACTACAAGAGGAATCTGGCTATAAATTATATCTGACAACACCTAATGCTGCATCCTCTAAACTCTTTCCATTGAAACTTGGTTCTCTTGCAGTGTAGGAAATTGGGAAGCCTGGAAAAACATAGATCTAAATGTGGGTCCAGTTCAGAAAAGCACTGAAGCATGTGCTTAACTTTGCTTAAGCTCCACTAAAGTTAAGCACATGCTCAGATGTTTTGTTGGTACATCTGCTAGGTTCACTGCTAAAACTACTTTCTTCGTGAGGTAGTTTCACAGACATAAAGAAAGACAATAAACTTGAGAGATGATATGAGACAGAAGTCCCCAATCTCAGAGTTAAAGGCCCTCTTTTTCTGTAAACAGATCTGTATTTAATTGAGTTTCGTTTCATTTCAAACATATCTGTATTTCATGCAGTCATTCTTGTAAACAGATCTGCTTGCAAAAAAATATTTATGCAGGAAGATCAAGTATTTGCACATCTAAGGATCCATTTTGCATGGGCAAATAGTTGTTTACACGTACGGATGAAAAATAGGGATACACAGATATGCAAGTGACTCTGAAATCTTGACACACATTGCCTTACAGGATAAAGCTGGAAGAAAGTCAAACAGCAAGAATTATCCAATTAAAAGTCTGCAGTCGTGTATGCATTTGGAATCAGTTCTAAAGGCTCCACAGAAAGAATCTACTGCAGTAAACATTTCATCGTCACTAATTCTGTCCAGATCCATTTGAGGCACATCCCTTTCTGAAGATCCATTAATACATTTTGGATTGAGAGGAAAATCAGCAAACCGTTTGTTCAGAAAGTTGCCAAAATAAGACTGATCTTGAGACACATGTAGTGGAAAAATATTGGGACTTTATTCACTCTCCAGAAAAAAAAATTCAGAAAAAACAAAACTACTGAGGATCTGAGAGAAAAATCTGGCTCTTGGTATTTTAAAACAAAAAAACTGAACATGCGCTGGTTGCTATAGAGAGAACCTCTTACTTTCAACCACAATTGCAGATGTGGTGGGGCTGAAGTGAATATGTCTGTCTGATAATATTTAACAGCTACGTAAAAGATTGTCACCGTTTAAGCCTGGGCTGGCAATTAAAGCAAATGACAGATGCTCTCTATTAACCCTTTCCTTCCCCAGAAGGGAAAGGAAATGAGAAAAGGGAGAGAGACTTATGGGTTGGAAAATTACAACATCTTTAATAAAACAACAATAAAAAAATAGTATAAAAACATTAATACTAATAGTATTAGGAATAGAAATAATAATAAAAAAATACAAACCCAATATTGAGCTTCCCAATGATGATCAGGGAATCTTGTGCTGCGGTGGCTTGCACTGCTGACACTGCAGGGCAAGCACTGGGATGTCCTCAACTGGACTTTTCTATTGCATTTCCTCATGTCCTCTCCATGCTCATGCAGGGAAAACCACAGGGCACCTTGCAGCGTGTACTATTTCTCTTGAGCCGGTCTTGTAGGAGGATGTCTTTTCCTAATGTCTGCGATACGGGCCCGTGCAGGTGAAGAGCAGAATCTATTCTCCATCTTGAACAGTTTGTGAAACAGGTGGTCAAATAAGTTCTTGGATTTCTCAGTCAGTTTTTCCACAGTTGAGACGTGGGCTCGTATGGGAAAAGAGAGACTTCCTTCATATTGCCCTAGTTGGCCAGCTAATTCATCCACCATTGGTCCATCTCCGTCTTTCCAGTCCTTTACTGCCAATGAGTTGGCATATGACAATGGTGCGCTCCACGTACACTTTCGCCATATGAGTCACATGCACTGGACTTCATCTGGGTCTGTAGGTAGCTGCACATCATCCGGGTCATTATAAACCATCTCCCACACAGCTAATTCCCTCAGGTACTGGATATTTTTCTCCATGGTAGTCCGCTTGCTTGGATGACATATAACATCTTCCTTGAAAAGATACCTTTCCCTCATGCCTGACAGAAGTCACCTCCAGAGGCTGAAGGCTTGTGTCTTTTTTCCAATCTCTTTGTCAACGGCCCTTTCCCTAGAAAGGGATCCCAGCTGCTTGGCTTCCCTGCCCTCTAATTCCAAGCTACTGGCTCCGTTATCCCAGCATCGGAGCAGCCAGGTGATAATGTGCTCACCTGGACAATGGCTGAAGTCTGGTTCTGCCTCTTCCTCCTGTTCTCGTGATGACCCTTGTTTACCTTCATCCTTCGCTAAACAAGCCAGGTTTTTTGAGTATTTCTTCTTCTGCACAGGGGTGACTGATACCGGCACAGGCTGGTTCTTTGACTCAGCTGCCCTGCCTGCCACGGGAGTTGGAGTAACCACAGTGCCTGTCGCCGGGGTCGGAGTAGCTGCAGCGGGTGAGGCTTTGGCACACATCGTAGAAGTTGAGATGGCTCCACAGCACCTCCACCTCCACTGATGTTTAATCCTACACCACAGCAGAAAAACATCCAGGCAAATGGATAATAGAGTCATGCTAGGTTGACAGCCCCAAGAATATCTGAAATTCTCCAAATCTAGCCCAGTCAGGTTGGCAGCGAAGGGAAAAGTGCCATTTCCCAAAGTAAAAATGAAAGTGTAGATACTAATAAAGTCCGCTAGGGGGCGCAGGAAGTGCCCAGATGACGCCGCTACTGCCGGGTCACGATCCGAGCTGCCTGTCATCATCCCATCGCGATCGGGGTGATGACGGCCCATTTTATCACGACACAGACCAGGGCTAAACACCGTAGCAAAGCGGTGCCTTTCACCCAGCGGCCAGAACTGATCATTTGCATATAAACACTAACAAAGACTGCATACGGCAGGTAAGGTAGTATTAAGCGTAGCTTGCAACAAAGCTCTAAAAAGACGAAGATTGTGCCCCGACAAGGAAATCAGCATTATGAAAGCTCTCTGTTTTA
>NW_009616739.1:0-83534 GCF_000690535.1 Cariama cristata
CAGGAGAAAGGCGGCTTGCTGCCCTGGCCACCGGTAACGCTCGTCTCTGTTATGAAAATAAGCGTTAATCTCTACAGCAAACATGCCTCGGGGTGGGAGAGGGTTTACTGTCGTTCAGAAGATCCTGTTGCTTTTAAAATAGAAATCGACGGGGAAGGAGGTTGCGGTGCTTGGTATGGGACTCCCGCCTCCAGCGGCGGGGGGGCGGGGGGGTACAGGCCGCCCTCGGCGCCTCCCCCCGCGGCTGTGGGGCTGCCGCCCGTGAGGCGCGGAGTAGGGGCGTTTCACTGCACCTCGTGGTTTTGCGCTTCATATTGGTAGCTGAAAGACCTCACTTGGTGTTGAAACTAAATTTTGGCACGGTAAATGTAGGTTACTGCTCTTCCTTGGTTTTGCTACCTCAGGTGTGAAGGGTTTTCAGCCCGCAGAAAACACATAATAGCTTCAATGAGGCAGTGATCCGGAGGCTTTGCCTTATATACAAATGCGAACGCAGACCCTGAAAGGGAACGATTTAAAGAAAACATTATATGCAATTAACATATTGACTTGGAATTAACCTTACTTGCTGTGGCAGAGGTTGATATAATTTAATGTGACATATCCAAGGTAAGCAATTTTAGGTAGCCAAAGATGGCTTTAAAGCAAAGTGGTGATTTCTGGGTTTGTATAAACCTGCTCCTGTGGAATGTGAATGGGAGAGTAAAATCTAGCCTCCATTTTCCATTGAGTGGATTTGAAACTCGCACTGCAGAGATAAACTTGTTTGGCACAGTCCTACTGTTCTTCATTTAATCTACCTTTGTGTGAAAAATGATAGCTGCTTTTGCAAAGTGTCAGTTTTTCAAGCCTTTTGCAGCTCTGTCTTGGTATTAATGTGTTTCGACAGAAATGGAAGCTTAAAGTTTTTGTTCTTTATGCCAGCTCTGCAAAACAAAAGTCATCTCTGATAGTGAAGCTTTGATTTGCTGTGTTCAAATTTCCATTCTTTTATTGGAGAACAAAACTCGTCTCAGTGTCAGAATTTCATCTGCAATGAAAGCTGTGCTGGGGGCAGGAAGCATGGCAGGACTCGGTCTTCATATGGTGCTCATACTGGGGAATCTTGCACAGGTTTGAATTTTTAAAGGCCTCATTCAGCGTGTAGATGAATCTAGTTTTGGTTTAAAAAAAAACACAAAACAAAACAGAATGCTGCTTTACTCAAGACTACTGAGTATGGCTTTGGCGAAGCCTAATATCCAGACGATCATAAATACTTGTGTCTTTCATGTGATAATTCAAACAGTTGATAACATAAAGGATATGTTAGTGTTTTTGTTTTTTATTCTGAAACTTAATTTATGAAAGAGTTGAGTTACTTTAGCATTAAAATCTAAAAGTATGAAATATTACTTCTCATCCCTCCTAGAGGCTGTATTATTTTGTAAATGAATAGCATGTCTCATAGCTTGTGAATTACATAGTTATTTGAACTTTCTGCACTTTCTTTTTTGAGGCAGTCTAAAATGTGTATTGGCAGGTTTGAACTTTTAGTAATGGAAACTCTTTTGTAGATCTGTGATATTTTGAAGAAAAATTAATACCTTAAGATCTCAGAAGATAAACATAGCTATTGGGGTGGTGGGGTAAAAGTGGTAAGCAGATCTTACACAGTAACATGTTTCATTCAGCAGTTCCCCTAGCTGGCTCCTCTCTTTCCCACAAGAGCCATAGAAAAGTTTGCTGTATATTGTGTTACTACAAAAAAAGCCTTTGAATAGATGTGTTTGCACTTCCCATTCCTTTCCTCAAGGTATAGCATAATGTGTGGGAACTTGCAGTATTACCTAATGATGAAACTTAAGTGATGACTGAGACAAAACAGCAAGGAAATTATTCTGTACTCTCTTGTTTTCCTATGGTTCATTTGCTGCCTGTGCCTGAGAGTAAGCTTCCTACCAGCTGTAACTAATTTGGGAGTAGATACAATTCAGCTGGGAATACAAAACTGTTGCAAAATACTTTTAAGGTGACTGAACTTAAGAGCTTTGCTATCTCTATCAGGTGTGAGGACACCAATAGTTTTCAAGGAGGGTATCATCTGACCTAATAAATCAGGTGTTTTCTAAATGGCTCTGGGTGTGGCTTTGGGTTAATTGATGTGAATTAACTTTACATAAGAATCAATGTCCTTATGACCTGTTACTCTTCTGCCTGGCACCTACTTCTGGATGCTGCTAGAAGGAGTATTAGTACAGGTAAGCATGTAGTAAGACTGCTTCAGAGTACTTAAAGCATCCGTAGCCTATGGCTTCCTAAATTACAAGTGGTATGTGGTTTTTGTAGCTATTGCTAGACTTTTATTCCATATAATTATCTAATCCTGAAGATTAAACAGGAGCTTGTTTTATATCAGCAAAAAGTTATTTCCAGCTAAAGTAATCTATTTAAATATGAAAAATCAACAATTACTGAAGTGCTATTTCAAATTTTCTCTCTCAAATAATTTGTTCTTTTTTTCTCTTAATGTCTATGCATTTTTGTAGCTGGAGGGCTGTAACTGCTGCATTTAGCAGATTCAGTTTGGTGCTATTACTATCAAGTTAGATTATTCTTAGCATATTATAAACATAAAGATCATCTGAAAGTTATGATAATTTGTATGTTTAGGATTAACATTACTAAACATATCACATGATTATATTGTAATCCAGTGAGCAAATAATACCAATTAAGCTTTTGTGTTCTTAGTGAGTAAAGAAGAAATAAACCAATTTTTACTGGTAATGATAAAATTCATGATTGTGACCATTTCCCTAATGCAGATTTGTACCGCATTATATGTGGTTATAAATAGGCCCCTATCATGTTGCAGAAACTGGTTGAGTCCAGACCCATTGTTAATTAGGCCATGCCGCCATTTGCAAGTGGTGTGGGTAAATAGGTGGAGAGCTCTAGAGCAGAGCAGTCAGACCTGATGCCCTTGTGTCTACAGTATGCAGATATAATGATTTCTCTTAATCTTTGATGAATTTCAGAGTGACCCAGTGGAGTGAATGCCTGTTTGTGCTTGTGATGTGTTAGGGGCAGCCTTGGAACACAGTTTTTGGCTTATTTTGATTCAGAGAAAGCACATTTTGTGCTTTCTCAGGACCCATGTACAGAGACTACTGGGAGAAGTACCTGAAAAGCATCAACCTGATGAGAAATACAAGCATTCAGGTAGCTGTACTTGCCATTTCTAGCATTGAATCATGGGTTTTGGTGTTAGTAATCTTGCATGAGAATGAACTAGGCCATTTCAAGTAGTTAAGACTGTACATGTGTATTGTAGCTGGCATTTGACACACTTACTCTGCACAATTACTGTATGTAGTAGTCACAGTTAGTTTAGTTAAAGTATTTGTAGACTTCAGAAGTCTACAACAGAAGTTTTAGAAACAAAAATTGCAATGCCAGAAAAGACTCAAACTTCATCCCTGCACCCCAATCCTATTTTACCTGTTCCTGATAAAACACAGGTTTGCATCACATTAGAAAGTTTACTGGGTAGTCTTAACTGCTTGAAATGGCCTGCTTTGTTCTCATGTGAGACTAAGAAAATAGTCAGGATATTATCTGCTGTGAAATTTAACCTCTAGTCAATTTAATACTATGACATTTAAAATAAAATCCTCGCCTTTTTCTCTGAAATCCTGCTGTATTAATGGGCTTTTGAGGCAATTAGTCTGTGCAGCTGGGCTATATTACATAGTCATATAAATGTGAGAAACACTACAGAATTTGATCTTTTTTTTTAAATGATTTTTGGCCTGCTGGCAATAGCATGCTGTAAAACAAAGGGAGCAACTGCAAAAATTTAGTTTGTTATAGATTTCTTGAAGTCAATATATTGATTAGAATCTCCTGTTAATGAACAGCTATTATATTCAGTTTGTCATGTGCCCTCAATGAAGAAACCGACTTAAATTTATGTTACCTTTATTTGGTTTGATGCTTTTTTACACTGATAGCTTTGTGGGGCCCTTTAAACTGTGCCTGAATTCTGTAGTTGTGTCTGGTATTGAGAGCCAGTGTAGTGTCCTTTGGTTTTTAAATACTTCCTACATAGATATATTTAATTACTGGCCAAATGTTGACCAGATGTATTCCCTTTGTTTCTTCAGTTGCTTGTAGCTGTAAAATTCAAGAGATTATACCACTGTGAAACTGAGGCAGGCTTATATTTTTTTTATGTATATAAATAAAAAAATCGGGTTCACTAGCTGCAAAGTAGCTATGACTTTCTTCTTTCCATCTCTCTCAAATAGCTATAAATTAATATGCTGGAGTAGAAACTAGTGTTTTATAGGAGCTCTGTCAGTCTTTTTTTTTTTTTTAAACTAATCTTGGTGACTCTTAAGTAATGGTATTTTGTATGTGTGCTTGTACATAGAATTTAGCATTAGTGGCATGTATTTATCTAAATTGTATTGCCTAGTAGTATTATGGTTTAAGAGTGTGGGATGGGGGGAGGAGATGTGCTTCCCCGATTCATGTGTTGTTAAGGCTTTGTTTAAAACTGAATTGCTGGTTATTTGATCTCTGATTCAAAGTTGGGTATCTCACTTGGCATCTGTCAATCCACATTAATTTTTTATTCTCAGTTTTTGCTCTGGAATGGAAACTCTCAATCTGTGTGTGAGCAGGTCTTGAACTACAGTGTTGTTAGTAAGTTATGATTATGCTAAGTTTTAATTATGCTAAGAAGTTTATGCAATAAATTTGGGGAGAAGAAGAATAAAGATAAGGATTTAATGTCTGAAGGACCAAGTTAATAAGGTCACTAATTATGTAAATATAATGAACATATTCATCCTTCTTCCAGTTTTCAAGCTAGTTGTCTGAACAAGGATGTAATATAATGCAAGATCTTGAGATTTTTTTGAGACTGCTGCCTGTGAGGGCTTTGAAATGTTTTCAGCTGGTGATAGCGCAAATGCCATTGAGTCTGAAGTTCCTGTTGGAAACTGAGGGATAGGGTAAGCATACTGATGGTCACTCTGGCTTCTGTTAAATAAGGTCCTACCAGACACTCGCTCTGCTCCCAGTTTAAGGACTTAATTGTTCTGTTTAAGCACTTAACTGTTCTGTGACACTTGGTGGTTAAAGTATTAACCATCTCCTCTCCCCCAAAAACTTAAGTTAGAGATGGAAATGATAATGTACTGCACTGAGTGCAATCCAGTGTGGGTTTTTTTCTCTTCAGTTAGGGCTCAAAGCACTATATTAAGCTAATTGTGTGGGACATGAAACATCTCATTATGTTTGTTAGGGTTGGCATGTCATTTTTTTCCACTGCTTAGATGAAATCAAAGCCAGTTGAGCTTAAGTCATGCACTACATTTGTGGCCGGCCTTTGCTCTTTGATTAATTCACTTTTATCAACCATTGTAGCTTACTGATTTGATACATTGCATATACTAAACTTGTCCTGAGATATTGAACGTGATGGCTAAGACTTGGGCCAGATGTCAGTTAAGTCTGGATTTTATTTCTTCCTTTTACAGTTTTGTCTTCTGAGCAACTGAAGGGGATTTGATCAAAAATACATGATGCTTCCAGCTGAAGCCTCTTGATTGTTGCAGTTATTTTTCAACACAGCTTATTCAACCTGAATAATCTCTCTGACCAAATTAGTGAACACTTTATAAAGTGTAATATGTTTATTTCCATACCAGCCCTTTGAAATATTGCCACTTGGTCTTTGGTTCTCTGCAGTAGAGAAAAACTCCTCAGTTTTGTTTTAAACATCTAATATACTTGTTAGAGGGTTGTAATAGTTTTGCCTGAAACTCAAATTTAGACTGTCAAATTCTGCTCAATTGTCACAAACCCTGGATATGCCAGAAGTCTCTGAGCGCTTGAATTTCTGATGAATATGTTCCTTAACTGCCTTATGTCGTGCTTCTGGTCTTAATCTGACTCACCTCAGATGCTGAACCATTCAGTATTGCCAAGACTAAGACTTGTCAGGATTTGAAGACAAGTTTTTTTCCTCCTTGTCTGAAGGTGTCTGTTAACTTAGAGTGCAGCAGCCTTCCCGGGACTCTTATATAAATTGCTTAATTGTAAGAAGGTTCACATAAAATATGATAGACAGAGGCTCAAATTATACTGTTGCCATGGAAGTTTTGAATTTAATTTCAACTCCTCAGCGCTTCAGTGTAGAAGCGTAACAGCTTCAACAAACAGGATTTGGGAAGCTCCCCTGCTGAAGAGCATAGGGGTTTTAGTTACTTAAGGGGTAGGACAGCAATAGTGTCTGTGAATGGTGTCCAGCCAACCAGGTTAGCTAAACTGAATTTTAAATCTGAATACTAAAAACTGTTCTGTGGAAAGAAAAAGGAAGGGCCTTTTTGTTTCACAAATCGTTATTTCCCAACTCATTATTGCCAGTTAAACTCTGAATCTGGATTTCTTAGCTGTCTATGTCTGTAACTACATATGTGGAAAACAGGTAACTTAAATTACTTGGCTATGTATCTGCTAGCCACTGAACCAGGAAGGGATAGGAATTGTTAGAGAATCCAGAATAGAAACTTCAGTCTCTCCTGGTGGTTCTTTCTGCAAGGGCCCACAATGAGAGATTCAGGGAGTATCTTTTTGTGCGTTTGGAAACCTGTCATGCTGATAAAGGCTCGCTGAATTGAAACTGTTTGTTCTCAACTTCTCTGAGCTCAAAGCGTTATTTACTCAACCTAAAAAGCCAAACTATTGTGGTTATGAAATAATTAAACGGCCTTGGAAAAGCTCTCTATTTAGAGAATAATCTTATTGCATAAAATAACACCTTTTTCATCCCAAATGTCATCCAAATAATTCAAAATCTAAGTGCAGTATATCAACCATGAACACTTGGCATGTATTTCACTAGGAATTGTTAATACAATTTGTTTTCCCTCTTTAGTTTTATGCCTTAGACTTTTTTGTCTTCAAGTGGGTATTTTTTCATAAAACTACTTTTGTTTGTTTCAGTAGGGTGCCTCTGCCTAATAGAGTGACAATCTAAATTTAAAATTGGGCTTAAGAATGGAATAACATCCTGATTCTCTCCAGCTCTAAATTGTGTGCATTATGCTGTTTCTGTTTTTCTTTATCAGGTGGGTACTGATGGATACAGAATTTTTAAGGGGGGAAAAATGCACAAAAATGAAACCGCTGTTACATGCAACTATATTGCAGACAGCGGATGATGCTAATAGTTGTTTAATATCCAAGACCTTATTTTTTGTTTATAGTTTTCCATGGTGTATCTGTTTGTCAGGTGATGGCAGATATGTAATACAGCTGCAAAATCTTCTCACCACTTAGCATTTAAAAACAAACAAAAAAAACAAACAAAAAACCAAACCAACCACAATCCCCTTGCCATCTTTTGAAAACCAAGAACTGAAGTGCATTCTTTTAATACTAAGATAAGTTCTGCTAGTCTGCTGTTCTTGATGATACTCTGTGTATTACAGAACCAATTTATTTAGTCCAAGAAGATGTTTTACTATCTGTGTTTAAAAGGGAGGAAATAAAAATAAACAAAAACTTGCAGTTGCTCTCTGATCCCAAAGAACTAGGAGCAAATAAAAGTAGACTCATCAGTTGCTTGACTTGGGAAACTAACACCTTTTGGGGTATGGGTGTTTCAACTTTGGTAAAATAAATAAAAAACCCACTTCATTTGGCTGTGTCTTAATAGAATACTTGGAATGACTATTGGGATTCTTCCTTTTTAATCCAGATTAAAACCTTTGAATCTGGTTTATAACATAGAGGCAAATTAATGCCTGCTGTAATACCAAAGGCTAATAGAGTTTCATCCTTTTTTAGTTTTGTAGATTGAGGCAGTTCTGTCAAATACAAAGTTTTGAATGTAGTTTTTCATCTTCAAGTATCGACGGTGACTTCACAGTTCAAAACCAGCTCACTTGTTTGTCTAAACTTACCTGGGAAACATGCAAGAGGAGGTGGAGATCATTTTAAAAACCATCTCTGGTTCAGTCAACCGTGTGCTCTACAAACTTGTCTTGAGGGAAGCTACCAGACCCCCAAATCACATTCAGGCCCTGTGAAACATCAAGTGCCATAGTTGCCCTCAGCCTGGGGACATCTTGAAGTAGCATAATGCTGAACAAAGCCACGTTATCGCTGTAATCTTGCATGCTAATCCCCTGTTACGGTCTTCTGATGTCACAGTTTATGTTCTTGGAGGAACCTTCAAAGTTGGTAAGCTTTTGCAAAAGTCTCTGTTAACCAGTCTGTTATGACATGTAGATAATACTGTGAAAAGTAAACTGCCAGCTTTGGTCTTGGTTTGTGTTGGTTTTAATTGCTTGTATTTTATATTGTTAGTGGGAAAGAGGGAAATAGATTTTCTTTTTTGGGGAGGGGGGAGGGAGCCCTCCAATTTTTGGAGCGATGTTCTTTGTAGCATCAAGGATTTCTTCAGTTGTATGTATTTATATAGCTGTGTACTATGTTTGGAGTCGGATCTAAAACTAAATCAGTCTAACATTGTCTAGGACACAAACTATGATTCTAGAGCTTTTTATAGCTCAAGCGTTTTTGGTTCTGTGATATAATTGTAGCTGACAGAAAAGTCTAGTCTTAAATGCTTCACCACATTTAGATTTTAGGAGTTAAAGCAGGCTCTGAAGCAGTGAAAGTTCACCTTACAATAAATAAATAATAATCTGAAAAAAAGAAGCTAAGAAGTTTGGTGTGTATATATATGTAAAAACTGCTCTTGGCTCCAGGCATTAACTTCCCACCATATCTGGTCAAAAGCATACCTTTTTGAGGTCAGATTGTAAAATATTTGAACAAAAGGTCAGCTAAAGTTGTCTTGTGTAAAGCCAGCAGAGTTGTGTTAGTTTAAACTGGTGATACTGAGTTTTGATTTTTAGCCCACAGCTTTACTGTGTGAAAACAAACCAAACCAAAAAAAAAACCCAAAAAAAACTACACACCAAAAAAAAAAAAAACAACACACCACAGGTATTATATTCATGCATCCAGGAGAAAAAAAAACCCTTCCTTCAAGTTGACCCTTCCCCCCCTTACTTCTAGTCAGATGTGCTTATTTTTGTGTGACATTTAGGTGTGGAATTTGTTTCTTGAGAAATTAAGATGATGTGACAGATTACTGAATGCAACAAGAAAGAGGTGATGACATTTCTTCCTTGACTGAGAACAGTTGACCATACAAGTTTTAATTTATACCTAGTTATGAAATGTACTTTGTTTTACATTGATTAAAAATTCATGAAGAATGGCTGATGTTATATTAGCATTGATGAAGAGCGTGCCTATGACATCTTGCATGCAGTTGCCATAGCAACTGTACTGTAGAGTGACCCAAATTAATTTTCCACCAGTTACTAAGTCCCTGTCAGTTTTGCCTTGTGCTCGGGATAAGCAGGTTGGAAAGTACTTGGTTTTTTGAAGAATCTTGCCTTATGATTTTTTTCTCTTGAAAGCAATGGCCGAGCTATGTTAATCAACCAAAGCCTACCACCTTAATTTGTGCAGTCAAATGCACGATATTTAAATCTCACCATTATAGAAAGAAATGCTTAAATGAATAACTAGTAATTGAAGGGAGGTAAATGTGCAGTATCTCCATAGTAATTGGAGTAGACAATATATAGTACGGTCATTTGGAATCTCTGGCTTTGCACTGCTCTGCTGCTTTTACAGACAGGTTTCGAAGTTCCTGTTAGTGTGCGAGTCTTTACTGAGCTTGATCTGAAAAAGACCAGAGAATGCCATGCTCTGTACACCTAGCTAACTCTCACAGTTCACTAGCAGGATGCTCAGTGAATGCCAGTAGAAAAAGGAGTCCTTTGGCAACAAAGGGATACAAAATTCTGGTGGAGGTATTACCTGCTTCTTGCTGGTGTGTAGTCGAGTCCTACTTCAAAACACTTTTTGCTTGCAAAGTTGGTTTGTCATGTAAGGGACATGAAGTCAGTTGTTCAAGTTTAAAGTTCCTACTCGAATTATTGGACACGGTAATATAGCAAGGCTTTTTGGTGCTTTGAGAAACCTTGTGCAGTTTTGCTTGGTGTGGGGAACTTCTGAGGTGCATGTTTCTTGCTTTGAGCTTTCTGTTATATGTTACTACTTGCACTTTAAACACTGCTGCACTGCACTACAACCTGGCAACAACCAGGATGGCAATCTGTGTGCGTATTTCCCTGTACTGATATCTTTTTGCCCCACCCTTGTTGCTCTTGCTGAACTTCTGTTTCTGCATCAATGGAGCCATGTTTCTTACTTGATTTGTAGCTTGCCCATTTGTGCAACCTTTTCTTGTATAAGGGTCATTTCTGTACACAGAATGAGTGCATCTGTAGTCAAACACATCTTGTAATATGCGAAACAGTGTCATTTCTAGTATATATTTTCATAGATAGTAGATAAGTACCTTAAAATACGGTCCTAAAATGCCCTGTGCACAAAAGTTTTGCAAATACAAAGTACAGTTTTGCTGTTAACTTTGTAATAACTCTTCAGGTTTTATGGTACTGAACTGATACGTTATCAGCTTATACCTAGGCAGTGTTCATATATGCAAATTAAGAAGTAAGTATACATCTACTTTGCTGCTTTGTTCATTAAGACAGAGCTTTTACAGATTGATTCTGATCTTTGATAGGTTGGTTGAAAAGACTAAAGGACGAAACTTTTTCTTTAGGTATAAGACATGATTCTGAGAAGATGGGAGACTGTCTCACTGGCTTTTCTCAACCCTTCTGCTGCTCCAACCAAGATCAATATGTTTATTAGTTATAGCGTGGGCTTTATTTTATTAACTTTTTGAAAGAAATATGTAGAAAGACATAATGTTATGTTCAAACTAACACAAAGCTTTTAATCATGAAAACCTTACCTAATTTCTCCTCATTCAAAATGTTACAAATGCTTGCATAGCAACTCTAAATGTTATGTTGTTTTTGTGCAGGAGTTCCTACTGATAATACCTGCTGTCTTACAGCGACTGAAGTGGGATTTTATGAACTTTGTTTATCAAATAGCCTTCGAAAGGGTAAATATATATTTTCAAAATGAAAACAGTTGGCTGATTCCAAACAGCTGAGCAGTAAAAGTATGCTTATATGAACTTGAGGATTGGGAAAACTTAACCCTTTATACTTTTGAGCATTATTTTTTTTTGGAGAAGGAAGACTCGAAGAAAGCCTAGAGTAGGACAGTCTCTCCAGTGTCTCATGGAATAGTGGTGACATGGACTCGACTGGATAGGGCATGTATCCACACTCAGAGAAAAGCACTGGGCAATCCAGAGTGATCTCTTCCTTCACTGTGATGTAGTGTCTTTTTAAAAAATCATGTTTTAAAGACAACTGAAAACATGCTGTTGATGACCAACGATATTCTGTCTCTGAAATACTAATTTCTATAGAAGCCAGGTTATTTATGGGAAAAGAACTTTCAAATACCGTGTTTTTGAAGAAAAAGATTTTTATGTCCAAGAAGTAAATTTTCTTTTGAGTCATACAAGCTGATAAGTTTTTAAGGGCTGAGCGTGTACCTTTGACTTTGCAAGATGTGATGCATTACTGAGTAGAGAACATCTAGTAGCTTGCTCATTGTGAAGTCTTCTGTAGTCAGTATACACAGACTGGGTAATGCAAGGCAGAGACAGATGGGGGGTCAGAATTTGCACTAATGTTCATTCTGCCTCTCTAAACTGCAGAGATTGTTGGAGTGTCATAATAAATACTTCTCTACTACTTTTCCTCTGATATATGAAGGAAAGGAAGTGGACTACATGAGGTGGTTACTTATAATATTAGAGGACTAAATAGGTGACCCAGGATGTCCTTTCTAGTCCTGTGTTCTCTATTTCATGTTGCTTCAAGAATAATGTGGTAGAATTGAAATGCTGTTGTTAATTGTTCATAATAATCCAATTCACTGTGATAACAAAAGGTCTAGTGCTAGACCCCAAGGGGTAATGTTGTGAAGTAGGCTGAAAGGAAGCTTAAGCAAAACTTAATAAACATGCTAGATACCTGGAAGACCTATTCAAGAATAACAAACCATGTGATTACACTATAATACTGTGTAGTCAAATATGGTCTTACAACTTTTGATTTCTGTCTATAAGTGTGGTGTGCGACAGCCTAAAAGATACCAGGATGTTTTGGATAGCTTTTTCTCTACTCAGTTTTTGTGCTAAGGGAAGTTCCTCTGGTAGCTGAAAAAATGCTGTTGTCAGAGCCTTTTTTTTTTTTTTCCATTAGGCCTTATACTTTTCATTGAAAGTAGAGGAGCATTACAATTCCTTGCAGTAAGACTTGTAATTTGTTA
Organism: Cariama cristata; assembly: GCF_000690535.1. Taxonomy (NCBI): domain Eukaryota; kingdom Metazoa; phylum Chordata; class Aves; order Cariamiformes; family Cariamidae; genus Cariama; species Cariama cristata. Next base: position 12,352 of record NW_009616739.1, read on the forward strand.
AGAAATGCTGACAGACTTGACTTGTTCCTAAATGGCTTTCATCTTTCCAGAAGGGCTGTTCTTGTACAGTTCTAATACTGATCTCAAAAACCATTAACTGAGGCTATAAAAGGATACATCCTGAATGGAATGCCTTTCTTCCTCTATATGCATAGCAATACGTTATTTATTTGCATGGAGACTGTGAAGGCTATCACATCATGACTCTTCAGAAATACTGTATTACTTATGGGTCTCCAGAAAATAATAGAAGCCTTACCTCTGTGCCCGTGTTTACCTGGAATTGGAAAGTGGTGATTCTTACCAGTACCTGCAAGAGGGATGCAGGACTCAAAAAGGAAAAAATAATCAAACAAAAGAGAAAACCCCAAAACAAACATCTCTCCTCCTCCCCAAAAGAAACCCCAAACTCTCAAGGCACTGTAGAGTCTGTTACAGTGGCATGGTTCCTTTTAGATCTTTTCAGTAATCTAAACCTAAAATGAAGGGGTTGAGGAAGTCGCAATTCCTGGTTCTCATCTCATTCTGCAGCTTTCCTCCACTCTGGAATTCTAAATGTGTGCCTATGCCTGGGGAGCACTGTGTGTTGGCTGAGTCTTAAAAAGGGCAGCAGAACTGGCATCTCTTGTTTAATCAGCTTGAAAAACTTGGTTCAATACATGTATGTTGAAAATTAATGCATAACAATATAAAATAGTCTGGTCACTTTGAAAAAAAGGGTGGAGTGGAAATATCCAAATCCATCCTGAAGCTTTAAGTGTCATGATCTGCCTAACAAAGGTGGAAGATCTGAAGATTATGAAATGCTTAAACCGGCACTTATATAAGGAAGATTATGGGTTTTATCTGGTTATTTCAGCTACCTTAACTTTTTTGAGGCCAATATAAAGATATTGGTGATAAACTCCTTAGAGTTTGAAAAGAGGATAAAGAAAAATGGTAGGATACACAAAAATGTGCTGCAGTAGGATGAATGTGTATATGTGCCTGGATGTTGTAGTGCTTAAATACTAAGTTTACTCATTTTTCATGTAAGTGTGGTCAGCACAGATGGAAGGAGTTATAATTAGAGAATGGAACAAGAGTTTGTGATAGTGTCTTAAGAACTTACCCACCCTCCTACCATCTTGTCAGGTGGTTTTGTTCCTCAGGTAACACTCATAACTCTCACCTGTTGCAATGTGCAGAGCAGTGACATTGTGTAACTAGTCACTAAAGACGACGTAAGTGTTCTACTCTGCTTTGGAATAGGTTTGAATTCCCCTGGGGGAAAGGAAGAAAAGAGCAATTATGCTTAAAAAACATGGTTAAATATTCCTGTTTCAGTTGTAAGTCTTACTTTTCACTGTTGCTTCTAGGCTTCGTTGAGGACGAATGTTTGTTCTTTAAGCGTGGGGGTTAGAGAAAGGGGTCACGTGTGACTGCTGAGTGACTTCATACAGAACTATTATGTTTTCAGGGAAGGAAGCAAATATTTTATTACCCCTACCTTAGCTGTAGGCAAAATATTAAAGTTTAATATTAATCACTGCAGAAAAGAGATTGAGGGGGGTTTCTTCCCATTCTACCTCCTTTCCTGTCTCTACCCAGTGGCTTGCTGGGGGCTGTCAGAGCAGCACAACAAGGGATCCTGCTCAGGGAATTGGATGCTGTGGTAACTTCAGGCACGCTTGCACAAAGGGGATCTTGGAGCAGGGAGGTTTGGCAAAGTTACTTCTAAGGTCTAGGTGTTGAGCAGTCGGATTTACACCGAGGATGCAGAAGGCAAGCTGGGAGAAGAAAAGTGTTCTGTGCAAAACATTTCTGAACATGTTTACTAAGTCTTTCTAATGACAGAGTGTATAATAGCAAGCATGTCATGGAACTTGGTACTTTCTACACTACTACAGTAAAACTGTGATGATAAAACTTGAAACATTTATGGTGGGGGAAGTGAGTTTAAGTAGTACCTGTGGAAGAGATGCCACGTACTTATTAGCTCTGCCAGATTTGTGTTCTCTACTCCAGAAATGATGCCACTGTTTCAAACCTTCTATAACTGTACATGTACACAAAGAAGTGACGTTTGTTCTTAATACTAGGCTTGTTTTAGTTGGAAGAAGGCAAATGCATATAATGTAAGAGAAGGCAGTAATGAAAGGGGAATGGTTAGTGTTGTTTCAATTCAAATTGCTACCACTCGGGGTGGCAAGGTTTGTAGTATTTGAGGGATGACTAGAAGATTAGGCATAGGCAAAATGGACTGATAAGCTGAGGGGAGGGAGAAGTATATGCATTTCTTCGTTGAATTCAACAGATAAATGTTTTGTATCTGCTTGGCTTGAATTTGGTTACAACAATCTGAAGAAAATTAATTTCTAATAGTCTTCATATACCCTGTAGGCTGATGGATAAGAAATGTGGTATGACCTGGGAGCTTTATTTTAAATCCTGCAACTGGTATTGAAAGGAGTCCGTCCTGCACATCATTTTTATTGTAAAGTATGTTCTAGTACAGGTGTTCATGAGCTAGCATATTACCCCTTATTGAAGAGTCAGCAGGCATGGTTCTCTTTACACTGTTCAAGAAGCTAAACAGCATCTAGTTTGCTCACTGCTGTGAGTAATTACCTTAGGAAAAATGAGTCCTCTCTTTAATGTGGACCATTTAGGTAACTTGCTTTGTGGAACTGCTCAGTCAGCTGTCCTGGTAAAATAAGGAGACAACAAATGAGTGGACAGAGGAAGTCTGTAAACTACTTTTGCTGTGGTGGCTGTTGTCTCAGAAATTGGACACTGCTGCATAGAGGAATAAAAATCATTTACCTGATCTTCAGAAGTGTCTGTGACAGAGCTGCTAACCGAATGCAGAGTTTAAGAATTTCAGTACCTTAACTGTAACAGTGTCCTTTCACATAAACACAAGCCCATGCTACTTTGACGAAGTTACTGCTACAGTTGGGCTGCCCCTGTGAGTTAAACAACCACAACAATTGCCAAGTGATGGGCTTCTTGCCAAAGAGATGCTCTCTTTCCTGTGCAGTGGCTGCAGGTCCCTGATGCTTCCCTTAAATAGATGAGCTTTGGAACCAGATCAAGTTCCAAAAAGGTATTTCAGAGATTTTAAATCTCTGTTTAATCTTAGCCTGGTCAGCTCTTTTTGTTGATCTGGATTGCCATGTAGCAGGGTGGGAGTTTCTATAGGAAGAAAGGAGATAGTGTGAGTGTGTGGTGAAGGCAGGTTAACCTCTTGTTAGAAGCCTCTGGATCTACTTAGGCAGCTTATGAAACTGTGGCTTCACCTGTGTGTTGTGGGAGTTTGCTAATGAACTCGTTTGGGCTGAGATCCATGAACATCTTCAAAGGTCTGGCTTCTCTGATGTGTATATCTTAACCACAGATATACTGTTGTTCACCTGAAAGTGATGAGAGTAGACTTATCTACTAAGTTTTGGTTTTGTGCAAATGGGGTTAAATTTGTATTCATTATTACTCAAAATGACTAGATCACTTGTAATTCTTAAATGTATGTACAAGCTTTATAACTGCACCTGTCATTAGTTTCTGTGATTGGCACTGTAAATGTATTGACCAAACATTTTGTGGCTGACTGTAGTTCTGGAGACTGTTTACAAATGGCTTATTTGATTGCTAGGTGATTAGACATAAAATACAAAACCCAAGCTTTGCTTTTTTTTGCTTCTTGAATGCATTTCTGAAATTGGAAGCCAGTGAAAAATGATCTACCTGTAAGTAAATGTTCTGCTACTGGGGAAGTAGGTAAGAAAGAACGTGTTATTAACCTTCAGGAATCCTACTTTAGCAGGAGGTAATGGTGACTAGTGCTTCAAGCCAAGATGAATTACTTGTGCAGCTTGTAATTTATCGAACTCTGTGGTCTTCCAGAATGATCCAATTTGGAGTTGCACCATGAATGTATCTGGCACCTGTTTTTCTTTGGAAACAGTAGCTCACCTTAATGTCTTCACCAATGGGTTTTTCTTCTGAGATGCAAATCCCTGTTGTGTGAGCAATTAGAGACTAAAATAAATGCTGGGTTCACTTGCATGTTTACAACAATGTTGACATTTAACTGGGGAGGCTGTAAAGTTCATTAGTAGGAGAAGCTCATTACACAACTGGATTCCAATTCTCTTCTTCCTAGACTGTAGAGCAGAAGCTGGCGTTGCTATTTCATGTGAAACAATTATATCGTGTTACATGGTACAGTGAGTGAAATTTTCTGCTAAAATAATCAAATGGAAGTTTACTGTCAAAGTATGGAGCCTACTTATTTTCTTCTGGTAAAAGCCATCATTAGTTCATAAAATGTGTTCTTACATGTAATATAAACTAAAATCAACTAATTTTCCTCTGAAGGCAGTGAGTCTGACAGTCTTCTATTTTTAAAGGCCTTTTTGGAAGGCTGTAAAAATAATAAAATGTGCATATTTCTGGTTTTTTTTGTTAGCTAAACATACTCTGTAGATAAGTTGCTGTGCTATGTGATGCGTATAATTTGTCACTGGGTGGTGTCAAGATATTATCCTCTGCTGTTGGAAGGTAGAGGACTGTGTAGGAATCCCACACCGGGTTTGTATCACACTGACCTCCTGTGGTTTACTGTGTAAGGTCTAGACTCTAAGCTCTTGCATGGTTCATTCCAGTACATAGTTGCTTTTCAGATTTTTATATTTTTTGCCTAAACATGATCCCCCTTTCTTGCCTGTGAAAGCGTTTTCCATGTATCTGAATAGGAGGGTGGTTCTAAAACTGAAGTCAATTACTATACTGAGCTTGTGATGAAACATCAGAAGTGTTATTGTTTCAAAGGCAAGTGGAGGTTTTGTCACTGCTGCCACTATGAGGTGTTGAGTACCTGAGGTAATTTCTGTAAAACATAATAAAGGAGGTATGAGCTTCTCAAGGCCCATGCTTGTGTTTCTTGGAGAAGAACTGGAAATCATACTATCAGTAGCTGTGCTATCTTGCAGTTTATACAGCTGTTTCATGTGAATGATGTTAAGTCTAAAAGCTACCTTTTCTCGCTCCTGTGATGAATTGTGGTCATGATGACCTGCTAGTCAATCACCGCAGTGATTTTTTTGTTTTACGCAGGCTTAAGGAAAACTTTTGTTCAGCATTGACAATGTGTAGCTAACAGAAAATAACTCTTCTATAGACAGCAGTCTGTTTCATATAGCTTGCTTGGATTCCTGTGAAAACTTGTGTAATGTCAACAGATCAAATGATACAGTGGTCAACTAAGCTAGCTGAATTGGGGACAGAAGTGAAATACAGACTCTTAGAGTGTCTCCTGCACAAGAAAATCACTGCTAGCTGTCAGTACTAATGAGGTGAAATTTCTTCTTTGCTAGCTAAAGATTGTACTGTTTATATACTGAGGACCAGAATTTATAAAGGAGATTTAGCTAGTGGCTATGGCTATGTGGAATCTGACAGTGCTGCAGATGGGCTTTAGAGAAATCTATGGCCAAGTGGATGGAGTGCTGTGTTATGAAACTTTGGCTGAAATTGTTGTTACATGTCTTGAGCAACTGCTTTCTACAATCTAAGCAAGATCTATAGTATGTTAAATGGAAAACTAGTGATGTTAACATGTATTTCATTAAGATTTTTTGTTTACTTTTATGGTGTTGAATTTTAACTTTGCTCCTAGCTAGATTTAATTTAGAGTAATGAGAAAAGAAAAGTACAAACAGGCAAAGTCTTTTTTTAATGGGTCTAATGTTCTCCATTGAGTCCTCTTCTAGAAGAAAGTTTTGGACTCTTGGAAGAGTCCTGACCTGAAACGGAAAGAAATCAATTCTTCTACCTTACTGTTGGAGGGTGTTTCTGTCTCTGCATACAGAGGCAGAAAAGAGCAGAAGTGCCTGAAGCTGTGAAGGTAGGCAGGGACTTCTGTATCCTCTGTTATCTCCTGTTGCCAGCACAGAAGGAAAAATTCATCTGCCGCCAGATACTGTGAAGCAATGTTGTCACGTTACGTATTGGGAAGAGTTGACGCAGTGGAAGATTTCTGACTGTAAGATCACAATTTCTGCCCCTTTTTTAAACTAGCAGGGACCTTGGGAGGTCATCTAGTCCAAACCTCTGTGCAAAGCAAGTTCAACTAGATCAGGGCAACCTGTTGGTCAGTCTGATCAGCAGAGACCTTGTGGGTTTACCCCAGCCTATTACAGAAGTTTGCGATTCCCTTTCCTCTGAAAATATGGTGTTTCTTTTATTCTGTAGTCTAAATAGAAAGAGTTTATTTCCTTTCCCTTTGTATTGCATTTTTCGAACTTATTTTAGTAAATTTATGGTGAAATTGCTTGACATTCTTCTTCAAAAACACTTCTGTAATGCTAGCTTTACAACAAAGTAATCCTGTGCTTATACACTGCATACATGATTTTCTTTAGCCCAAACTAGTCAGTTACTGTACAGCTGTTACATCTGAATGTATACACTCTGTGTGCAGCCTAGCCTGTTAAATATTATCATAAAGTTGCTTTTTCTGCCATTAAGTAGATCTAAATGTTAAATGTTTGACAGCTCTCAGGCTTTTTCTGACCATTCTTCTGCTACAAAGGTAAAACAGATGAGGCTAATCTGAGAATGTCTGCCAAAAGGAGGAAAGGAATCGCTTAGCACTGTGGTTAGCTTATTTGTTTTAAGTTTTGTGTAGACTCACTAATTTTGAAAATTTTTATTTTGGTAGGTAAGGCTTTGTTTCTTCAAACCTTTCTAACTTTTATATAATCAGACATTTCATTTACTAAAAGTAGTTCAAGGTGTCAGTGCTGCAAGCCAATTCTTTATCTTTCTCTTTGCTAAAGTAAATAATTGATTGGGCTTTTTCAAATCACAATAGAAAATAAATACCCGAGAAATGTCTCCCAGTATTTAACAAGTAAATATTAATAATCTGAATATAAAATGTCATTATTTGAAATTGCAACGTTTACCTGTGGGGGATGTTAATGATCTACTAGCTTCCAAATTTTCTTGAAAGGTAGAGAACAATTTGCCTGGAGCTCTTCACACAAAAGGCAAAACCCAAGTGTGCTCCTTTACTACTTCAGCATACGTATTTCTGGTAGTAGGATGTAATTCAGCTGCAGTTTGTTGGCTTTATTGGGACACGAAGGTAGATATGATCTGTGACCAGGAGGCAGTTGGCATCAGCTGTCAATGCAGCGTTCATAACTTACCACTACACTAATTAGCTAGTAGAGCATTTTCTCTTCCTTCTAGAATTCATCTACATGCTTTCAAGAGTGATCCTTGAAGACAGGCATTTGAATACTTTCTTAATTAGCTGAAATATTGACAGACAAAGGTGTGTGCTTTTGCATTCTTGTTAAAGTGCTATTTGAAGATCTGTTTATACAGCTTCTAATTGCTGTATCTGTTCATGTAAAGCATCTGTAACATTTCCCTTGGAAAACTAGATTTGATTAACACTGACTAAAGGTCTGGCATTGGAAAGCTAAGTAGGGTTTAGCTTTTCATTAAGACAGTTGCAAGAATGGTACAAAGAAGCTTCCCACAGTGCCTGTCTGTCCCATCTGGCTATAGCCCTGGTGCTCTTAATCCTTCACTTTGATAAATGCTAAAAGTCACCCGGTCTCTGCGTGTTTGACTCAAAATGATTGTAGTAAGTCTAGCTGTGTAAAACAGTGTTCATGTATATCTGTCTGATGCTGCTCTTAATTCAATTAAAATGAGGAGAAGATACAACTGTGAACAGGGCAGACTGTGGTGAGTGCTACTTTAGCCTGGGAGGGGATCGGTGTTAAAGCTCTGACTGTGGCTTATGCCTGATGTTAATTATTGATAGGCTATGGGATACTAGTGCAGAACAAATGCAGAAAATGAAATGGTAACTAATCCTATGCTCCTCAAAAGGAAGGATTAGAAAATTTCCCTTGAACTAAGAGTTAAAAAGCACATACCTTTGCATATTTGCAGTGCTGTCCTCTGTCATCCAGCACCATCTGGTTCTATTTCTTTGTGCTGGGTGAAAGTTGGGAAGAAGGTGGGTATTGCTTTATCTGTAGTTATCTGGTTGCTAAAATGCATCAGTTGTAAACTCTTTTATCAGTGGTTTTGCTAGTGCAAGACCAATATTTGTCAACTGTTCGTCTGTCTGCTTTCTAACTGACACAGGTTTATTGTGCCTTGGGGCAAGTCATCAACCTGCTCTTTGTTTCCATTCCTGTATTTCTACAGTAGAAGTACTAGCCTTTTCCTTAAAATAAGTTTGTTTGGCTGGCCTTTTGAAGTGACAGACAGTAATTGATGTAGGCATTAATATGTGTTGCAGAGATGGATACAAATTGTGCTGCAGAAAAGTATTTCAAAACTGAGTCATTGACCTGTAACGTCATCTAGGAATTTCTGGGTTTGTTTATATACAGTTGTACATCCACAACAAAAGAGATCTGAGAAACAGGCAAACAGAGTTTGTTCCCTGTTTTGTTCCAGTGTTCAGCTGCTACTTGTTTGCTCTGTTATTCAAGCCTTCTGTGCATAATAAGAAAGAGTAATGTATTCCTGAAATGGCAAAGTTTTGATTCAGACTTCCATGTTAAGCAAGGTTTTGCCTAACTTTGTTTAGAAACAGCTCAACAATGTGGTGTGTCCCTTTATAAGAAATACTGGAAAAGTTGTGTTACCAAAGACACAATTGCAGCTGGCTGCTACGGACCTGTTTCCAGGCAACTAGATCCTGTACTTCCTGGCTTCTTACCTCTTCTGCATTGCTGAGGATTCATTCAGCTTAAGATGGGAAATGTGCTGAATTATGAGAGAGAGAAAAGGCAGGTTTCTGGTTGGTTGTTGTGTACTTGGATTTTTACTGAAGTACCACTGAATGGTCGGGGTTGGGAAGGACCCCTGGAGATCTCCCAGTCCAATCCCTCCTCCCGTAGCAGGGTCACCTACAGTGTGTTGCACAGGATTGTGTCTAGGTGGGTTTTGAATATCTCCAGAGAAGGAGACTCCACAACCTCTCTGGGCAGCTTGTGCCGGTGCTCTGCCACCCTCAAAGTACAGAAGTTCTTTGTCATATTCAGATGGAACTTCCTGTGTTTCAGTTTGCGCCTGTTTCCCCTTAACCTGTCGCTGGGCACCACTGAAAAGAGTCTGGCTCCATCCTCTTGACACCCACCCTTAAGGTATTTATAAGCATTGATGAAATCCCCTCTCAGTCTTCTCTTCTCCAGGCTGAACAGACCCAGTTCCCTCAGCCTTTCCTCATCAGGGAGATGCTCCAGGCCCCTCATCTCCCTTGCCCTCTGCTGGACTCTCTCCAGTAGTTACTTGCCTGTCTTGAACTGGGGAGCCCAGAACTGGACTCAGCACTCCAGCTGTGGCCTCACCAGGCCAGAGTAGAGGGGGAGAAGAACCTCCCTTAACCTGCTGGCCACACTCTTCCTCATGTACCCCAAGACACCATTGGCCTTCTCGGCCACAAGAGCATGTTGCTGGCTCATGGGCAGCTTGTTGTCCCCCAGGACTCCCAGGTCCTTCTCCACTGGGCTGCTGTCAACCTCCAGCTGGTACTGCTGTATGGGGTTATTCCTCCCTACGTGCAGGACCTCATGCTTGCCCTTGTTGAACTTAATTAGGTTCTTCTCTGCCCAACTCTCTAGCCTGTCCAGGTCTCCCTGAATGGCAGCGTAGCCTTCTGATGTATCAGCTGCCCCTCCCAGTTTTGTATCATCAGCAAACTTGCTTGAGGGTACACTCTGTCCCTTCATCTAGGTCACTGATGGATAGGTTAAACAAGACCAGACCCAGAACTAACCCCAGGGGAACACCAGTAGCTACAGGACTCCAGTTAGACTCTGTGCCGCTGTTCATGACTTCTGAGTTCTGCCATTCAGCCAGTTGTTAGTCCACCTCGCTGCCCACTCATCTAACCCACACTTCCTGAGCTTACCTATGAGGATGTTATGAGAGACAACATCAAAAGCCTTGCTGAAGTCAAGGTGGACAACTTCACTCCCCTCATCTGCCCAGCCAGTTATGTCATCATAGAAGCTATCAGATTGGTCAAGCATGACTTACCCTTGGTGAATCCATGTTGGTTATTCCTGATAACCTTCTTTTCTTCCACGTACTTAGAGATGACATCCAGAATGAGTTGTTCCATCACCTTTCCAGGGATGGAGGGGAGGCTGACTGGCCTGTAGTTTTCTGGGTCCCTCCTTCTTGCCTTTTGGAGACTGGAGTGACACTGACTTTCCTCCAGTCCTCAGGCACCTCTCCTGTTCTCCATGACCTTTCAAAGATGACAGAGAGGGTTTCAGCAATAACATCTGCCAGCTCCCTCAGCACTCATGGGTGCATCCCATTGGGACCCATGGATTTCTGGCTATCCGGTTTGCCTAAATGATCTCTAACCTGATCCTCCTCACCCCAAGGGAAAGTTTTCCTTTCTCCAGGCTTCCTCTCTCATCTCCGGGGTCTGGGATTCCTGAGGGCATGCCTTAGCAGTAAAGACTGAAGCAAAGCAGGTATTCAGTAACTCTCCCTTCTTTGTACCCTCCATCACCAGGGCACCCACTTCATTCAGCAGCGGGCCTGCATTTTTCCCTAGCCTTCCTTTTGCTGCTGATGATTTGAAGTAAAAATTTTTGTAATTGCTTTGGTTTTGCTTTAAAGTTAAGTACAGTTGGATTTTGCCAAGAGGCAATGTTCATCTTCAACTAACAAAAAAAATGCATGTGCTCACATCTATCTATCTGCATACACACATAGAAGTAGTCAGTTGGCTGGGATGAGAGGAAGTCTTACAAAAAATTATCGTCTTCAGCTAAACAACCTAATTTGCAGTTCAGTAGAGTTTCAGTACAAATCAGGATGAAACTTCAGTGTAATAACCTGCTAAAAATTATTTACTTTGCCTTTTCCAGCAGCAGAGGATAAAAGAGCTGTTTTAAAGGTGGTTCTCTGTAGGCATTCTTGTTGAGACTAAGTTGAAAAAGGAGGGGGAGCAGGGGAGGATGGACGCAAACCCTGAGTGACAGATGGAACATTTTTGGCCTTTGTCCTTAAAGCCCTTATTAATTTTAGTGTAACTGTTAAAATAAGAATGGCAATAGGTTTTGGTCCAAGTTCGGCTAACTGAACTAAAAATGTGTAAGATGAGGGCAACAAGAATGAAAATACCTAGGGAAAGCAAATTATGGATCTAGAATAGAAAGGCTTTTAGAAATTCCCTGCTGTTGTAGAAGGGCAGGCAAAAGTGTGTGTGAAAATACACTATAATGAAAAGGAAATGCAAGTGGTCTTGTATAATCACAAAAATCCAATTTCTGGATGTCAGTTACGTAGCACACCCCTAGAACTACCTGGCTTCTCAGAGACTGTACTGTGTTGTTGAATTTATTAGTATTTTTCTGGATGAACAGTGATGGGAAGTAACTGCTAGACAACAATTGACATCTATTATAAGGCAGTTTTCAAATAAGAGCTGACCAAAATATGTGGAACTCTTAAATCGTAGTTTGGCATCTGATGAAAATCTGATTTCTCAAAAGAAAACTACTATGATGTGTGTAACTTATGTACTGTGATTCATATGCTGTAAGCCTCAATTGACTGTGACCTTTTTCTAATCTTTAAATTTGAGGATTTTACTTTGAGAGTAGTTTATAATATTCTTTAAACTTCCACTAAAACTGTAACAGTACCTGGAAGGAGGCATGTTTCTTGATTGACTGTTGACCATGAAGAAAATTGGATGCAAGTAAATAAAAGAAACAATTATTTTTCTAATGGAAAGCTAATATCTATGTTTCTTTTTTTTGCCTGTGATAGGTTTAGCAGTGACTCATCAAGCTAAAATGTAGAAACATCACAAGTTGATCTATTTCTGAGTAAAATAAATCAAAGAGAATCTAAAGCCAGATTTTGTATTGATTTGCATACTCTGCCTGCCCCATGAGTCCAGTGAGATCAGAGTTTAAATCAGGTCAGCATTTGGACTAGTTCTTGGATAGTTCAAGACCAGTCTTGTCAGCTACTATGTGAAAACCCTGGTACTGAGTTTTACATGCTTGTGAAAAAGCTGAAAGGGCTTAATGACTTCTTAGAAGACTCTTAGAACTGACTAGAGTGAGCCTCTGAAATACAGAAGGGCGAACACACATATTCAGAGTTATCCAAAGAGACAGCAGTATTGGGAACTCCTATTTAATGGCAGAAAGAGGGGAGGCTGTTTAGTAAGTATGCTTAGATCAGAAATCTCGCTGGGGTGCTGGGAAATGGACCGTCCTCAAAGGAAGTGTCGACATTAGTGTGTGATGGTGCTGATGACAGGGCTGTCATCTTAGTCCCAGAAGTGAGTGGTGAGTTTGAGGTGAGCTTTCTCAAATCTTCCTCTTTAATAAATACCAGTCTGAAATCTTCATGGAAAACAAAGTCACATTTTTAATATAAAAACAACTTGACATTTTTCAGTATACTTTTTAATGAGCATTGCTCTGAGCTATGTCATAATGAAATTTGCTTAAAAGTAGAACAGGCTGGTGATACTTGGCAGAACGATGTGGCATATGGTAAAACAGTTGTGATTTATTGGCAAGCACTCTCATTTTTTTGGAAAGAGGTGCTTTCAACACAGTGGACTGTAACTCTATATTCAGGGCTTTAAGGAAAAAAAAAAACCAACCTGCTGAGCAGTATACATGGGTTACTTTGAAAGGTAAGACCTTTCAATAAGGGTAGGACAGGAAGCTCTTTATTTTAATCTTTGTTTTACATGTGGCATTTGACTTTTGTCTAGCTCTTTATTCCGTTTTTCACCTTTTTTAGAAACATCAAAATACTCAGCAGTCTGAAGGTAAGTGAACATTTTTAACTTGTACAAGATAGGATTTCTGGGGCTGGCAGACCCACTTCTTTCTTTATAGCTGTCCGTGTACTTACATGTGAATTTCTTGCACTTCACAATATCCTGCAAAAATGACTGCTAAATTATGATTGTCAGGACAATGCCATGTGGCTGTATCTATAGACTTGGTAAATGAGTGAGGAAGGAGTCAGTGGGATTGTGGTTTTTTTTTTTTTAACAGTATCTTGACACAATTCCAATCAGATTTAAGGTAGATGTTTAACCATCGCCAGGGGTATAGTATGTAGTAATATCTACTCATTCTCCTTTCCAAAGAGCTATTTCCTCTTGAGAGAGAGCCTGGTCACAAGTGCCAGTCTTGCTTCTCATGAGCAAGCAGTCTGACTCCTGCCACCCTTAGACAGGTGAAGGAGACTTCTTTGTAGCCATTGCTCTAGATTTGTGACAGAAGGCAAGCAGATGACATAACCATGCTTGATTATCCTAGAAGACACCATCCATGTTATCATTTTGTGCCCAACATGTAGCACTACTTTTCAAATTAAGATCTTAAAAGTACCTGATTGGCAGCTTTCTATTTTGCTTGTTTCTCTTCCTTACATGATTGTGTTTTTTATTGAATGCAAGGCCTTAAAGTGTGTGTGCATATCTGTATATTGGCCTAGATAAAGAACTGAAAAATGGAGCAGCGAGGGTGCAAAAACTGAAATGCAAAGTGTTTCTGTTCATGTTTTGGTCAAAATTTTAGACCCCAAATTGAGAGTTCTCCAGTTGAACATTATGGGTCTCGAGTATGTTTTTATCTAATACAAGATATGGAGGGAACCCAAAACAAGATGATGTGTTTTTCTGGAGAATTTTAGAAGTACACAGTTACTTCAGGATCTCCATGCTACTAATGTACTGACATATGGGAAATCGGAAATGAATTGCTAAATGCCCTGCTTTGGGTTCTGTTTGTCGTGGCTTGCTGTTTTTTACATGTGCAGTCATAGGTGATAATTCCTGCCAGGAGCCAAAGAAGGATTGTGGTGCTGCCACTGTTTCTTAGTTGCTGGAAGGAATAATGGGACCTAACTTCTTGTGGTGGTGGGGGTGTCAGGTTTTAAATAGTTTGGGTGTGCTTTAGGGACTATTTTCTTCATCAGAATTCAGTGTTGTGTTGTACTAACACATAAGATCTGGAAAAAGGATTATATAAAGTTTTGGGATTTTTTTTTTAAAGGGCACAGCAAAGCTGAAATACCACAGTACTCTTGGAGGAGAGGTCTGTCACTAGTGGTGCATGTTCCAGGTCACACGGGGAAGGGATGGAGCTACTGTGCAGGAGAAGTAGCAATTATTTTCACAGTTTGGTCAGATGTTAACCCATATTACAGATCTCTGGCTATGTCCCAGACCTCATGAGTTATTAGCCTATTTTTTTTAACGAAAGAATCTTGTCCTTGTGATTGTGGAGCATGAAATAGGGTGCTCTGAAGAGTAACTTAGAGGACAGAGCTTCAGTGAGGCAGATGCCCTTTGAATTAGGGGGCATGGCTACAAGCTGGGTCAATTATACTGGTCTGCAGGCATGTATGTGGAGAGGTGGGCTCTGGCAAGAGTCAAGGGAAGAGGTAGAGTCAAGTATGAGTTATCCTCATTTGAACTGGTTGCTTTTTAACTAATTAATAACTCTGGACCAGCACCTTAGTGATGATACAATAAAACAAGCTTTCAGTATCGCACACATTCAGTATGACCCTCATTTTTTCACAAAGCTAAGAATGACTGGTCCTGAGTTTAGTATAAAGTGACTCGGTAATAACCTGGGAAACACTGATTGTTTGCTTGTTTGTTTTCAGGAATTATCTTATGTTGTAGCATACTAAATACGTAATTACTGAGACTTGCTAAATACCCTTACTGCTACATCCTTTTAAGCTATCTAGTATTTAATTATTTTTTTAAGGAAACAAAACAATTAATAGCTTTTTTCCCTAGAAATACTCAGTCTTTGTTCTGGTGTGTGTATATATGTTTATACATATTGCTGATCTTTGGGTTGTGTAGATATAATTGAGAGACATCTGTGCCAGTAATTCAATTAGTGATTGCCTTATTTGGGAGTTTTGACCAGAATACTACAGGAAGTGTCTTAATTTTTCTTTTTTCCCTTAAGTGTGGGCAGTGAGAGAGGTTTCCAATTAGTGAAATTTATAGGTTGGTTATGATTCATTGAAATCAGTTACATGAATTTGAATCATTAGTACTGAATGTTTTCCACTAAAATCTTACGTATTTCTGCTTAGTGTTTGGCAAGGCTATTGTATTTATTGTCCAGATGCAGTTTTTCAGTGTGGGCACATGTTGAAGACCTTAAACCTTGAATGTCAGCGATCAGTTAGGAGTTCACTTCCATTGGCATACATTGGACACTGAGTTGTATGGTTCTACAGGTTAGGCGATGATATTGTAGCAAAAGTAAGGAGGGAAGATGATAGGCAATTAAGTGTGAAGAGGCTTTTTAAGATATGGAACAAGTGTTATTTGGTATAGTTGGAATGTGGTTACATCATTTTATTATAACTTTGACTGTAGACAGTGGGGAATGTGTACTCTATATGCGAAGCACTGCATGAGCAAGTGATGCCTGAAAGAATTTCTAGTCTGTAGCAGGTCTCCTGATCCTGTTACTGACGCTCAAAGTCAAATGCCAGATCTGTGGGCTGTGGTAGTGCTCAGGTGAAATGAGGTACCTGATGTGTTGATAGCATATGATCATAGAATCATAGAATCATAGAATCATTATGGTTGGAAGAGACCTCAAAGATCATCAAGTCCAACCGTACACCTGATGCCACCCTGTCCACTAAACCATGTCTTGAAGTGCCACATCTAGACGTTTTTTGAACGTCTCCAGGGACGATGACTCCACCACCTCCCTGGGGAGCCTGTTCCAATGCCTAACGACTCTAACAGTGAAGAAGTTCTTTCTAATGTCCAGCCTGAACCTCCCCTGACGCAACTTGAGACCATGATGATTGACACTTTAGGATTAGTCTGTTTTAATTGGCTAAAGAAGGTTTCTAAAAGTTTGGGGTTTTTTTTAGAGCCATAATTAGATATTGTTTTGCTTATAGGGTTGATAGCTAGTTAAAAAAATCAACAACTGTAACTTCCATTGGTTTTCTATTTAAGATCTCTGTTTATGTATAAACCCCCTAGAAAGGGACAGTCCAGAAAGTATCTAAAACATCTTATCTGAGAGATGGTCAGCTATATGGGACTTCTGTCAGCTTTAATGCAAGTAGAAGCAACTTCTGAATTTTCAAGTATAAATATGAAAACTGAGATATGATAAAACTGATTTGCACTGTGAGCCATGGGTTTGAGTAAAGCTTACTGTGATCCCTAACTCAGAGCAAGACAAAATTGTGTATTTCATCTGGTAATAATCTTCACCCGTACAGCATCAGTAAGAATCACTCTGGGTATGACTGACACCACATTGTACAAAATACCTGTAGAGTATTTTTATGCATCTTATTTCTATTCATAGTGGTATGAAATGAAGGATGGATGAGAACACTTCTATCTGCTTAAATCCCAAGGTTTTTTTATTACTTGTATAGAAAAATCATGCAAGTATTTAAGTCTTTTTCTCAGAAGGTTTTCTCATCAACATCAAAACTTGCACCTTATCCTACTGCATAACACATAGTAACAGAAAAATGTATTTTAAGGTGAAGCTGTTTACTGATAGAGACACAAGAAAGAGATCTTTTTGCAAGAGCTGGGGTAAGAATCCTTCCAAACAGTGTGGTGTGAACTGTCGAACAGCCCATTTATAAGACCAATAACACAGATTCAAATTGAAGGCAGAAGTTCTGCTGTCTGCAGAGTACATCTGCCATAAAGATGGAGCTCGCAAGACGCCTCTGCAGGCGGCCTTCCCTAGTCCTCCCTGTTGAGTTCTTGCTGTTCCTGTAATATACTTAGGCAATGACACAAAGAGCAAGATAGATGTTCTTGGTGGTTGTTTTTGTTTAGGGCAATAGTTCACATACTGGATCCTCCTCCAGTAAGTGGTTACTCATGCAAAATGGAACAGTTTTAGCAGAAGTGATAGAGTGCACTTAAGACTAGCATATCTAATAGCCTTTGAGTTACACCAACTTTCTAGCTATCCTAAGATGAGAGTTTTAGCTCTCAGGTACAGGGATGAGTTGTGACCAAGTCTTGCATGGGTATTTAAACCATTGAGTTCTCAAATTAAAGTGAGAAAAGATTTTTTTATTGTTGCTGTTTCTCCTCCGCTTTCTGCTTAGTTTTATGTTCCTTTGCATTTTCTTTGTGTTTTGTAAAACTTAAGACAAACTGTTCTGACCATTGCAAACGTAACCAAATAGTTCTCTTGGGAGGTAGGAGTGGGATTTTTCCCCTTCCCCCTTCTCAGAGTAACTGGAATGAGGTGAGGAGAGGAGAATTCATTAGCGGATTGGTGGGCTGCTTTAATATTTTCTTAAATATGTTCATTCTTTGTAGCTACACTGTGAAAAATGATTAGATCTGTGAAATGTATGTTTTATTTACTCTAAGGCAGAACAGGTATAAGTAAAATATTTTACTTATGTGCCACTGTTTAGCCAGTGTTGGCTGTCTTTGCAAGATTTCCCCTTGCCTCTGTTTTCCCAAAGCACATTTAGACATGATAAGGCAGCTGCTAAAGGGAGAGCACTAATATCAGAGCATGGAGATCTTTGAGAGTGTCTGGAGCAGGGAACAGAATCAGGAGGGGAAATCAAACTCCAGAAGAGAACAGGTGATTGTTCCTAATGGGGAGAAATTAGCTGAAGCAGCTGTTTGTATTGGAAAGTATGGGCCTATAGAGGAATGCAGCTTTGTTACTGACTTGGACTTCCAGAAAAATAAAACTGAGTTGGAGAGACTGAGGATACATTGTGAATAATTTATGTAAAATATCTCTTGTATTAAGTGGGGAATTTAATGGCTAGCTCACCATAACACTGGCAGATAAATGGACTTGGGGAGAAAAAATCTGAAGCTTAAAATTGGCTTTTTCTTTTTAAGTGATCTTAGATGTTGCTTAGCTGTGGCAACTGAAATAAACAGAATCCTTGATGCAGAAGGAATGACTGTGGTCCTTCAGCTTTGACCTCTGGAAATGAGACTATAGTTATACACTCTACAGACTCCATATTGTATTTACATGTTTTCAGTTTATCTGCCATCAATCTCAATGTATAAGAAAGTAATTTTGGGGACTATGTGACAAAAGGATTCTCATCACTTGTTTAACCTTGGTCAAATGTTCTTTCGAGTCCATTTTCTATAATCTTTGTATTAGACACATGATGAACTTCATGATCCTACTGAGTGTCAGGATCTATAAATGTAAAAGAGCTAAGTGGTTAGAAAAGTATGGTTTTTGATCTGCAGTAGAACAAAATATTCCAGAGAGCCTGTTTTGAAGAGCCAATGGCTTAAGATCTATGTCTTGCTGTCTAATCTTCCTTTCCTACTGAAAGGACTAAGATGTCACTAAAAGTGAGATACTTGAGTGTAATTGCATCATCATTCTCTTCATGCTTAACCATGATGTTCTTCCTGTCCTGGAGAGGCAGCCTAGTAAGAAAGATTTGGATCTTATTAAAAATAGAGCTTTCTGCATATAGGCTGGAATGTCAAATATTTTTTTCTGAGGCTACACAAGTTTTTTTTCTTTATCCTCATAGGTCTGACTTTGAGTGTTTAACGTAAGATAAAGATGATCTAGTACTGTTTCTTGGTATCTCATCTGCTGAATAAAGCTGAACTGAGCTAGGAGAAGGTATGTAGCAGGACAGTGTGTATAGAAAGACTATAGTCTTGCTGTGGTTTTTGTAGCTTTTGAAAAGCTGATATTAATAGGTTTGACTGTAGCTGAATGTCTGTGTGGGCTCTTTCTTATGAATGGATGAGGTTGGATGGGACCTCTGGAGGTTATAGTGTTTGGCCACTCTGCTCAAGCAGGGTCACCTAGAGCTGATTGCTCAGGATGTGTCCAGATGGCTTTTGAGTATCTCCAAGGATGGAGACTCCACAACATCTCTGGGCAGCTATGCTAGTGCTCAGTTGCCCTCATGGTAAAAGTGTTTCCTAATGTTCAGACAGCACCTCCTGTGTTCCAGTTTATGCCCATTGCCTCTAGTCCTGTCAGTGGCCACCACTGAAAAGACCTTGGCTCCATCTTCTTTACACCTTCCCTTCAGGTATTCATATACATTAATAAGATCTTCCCCAAGCCTTTTCTGTGCTTAACAGTCCCAAGTCTCTCAGCCTTTCCTTGTGTGAGAGGTGCTCAAATTCCTTAATCATTTTAGTGACCCTTTGTTTGACTGTCTCGAGTAGCTCCATATCTCTCCTGTACTGAGGAGCCCAGACATGGACCCAGCATTCCAGCTGTGGCCTTACCAGTGCTGTATAGAGGGGAAGTGTCACCTTCCTTGATCTGCTGGCAATACTTTACCTTGCGTAGCCCAGGATACCCTTAACCTTCTTTGTGGTAAGGGCATCTTGTTGGCTTGTGTTCAACTTAGTGTCTACCAGGACTCCAGGTCCTTTTCTACTGAGGTGCTTTCCAGATGACTGTTCCCAGCATGGGCTGGTGCATAGAGTTGTTCTTTCCCAGGTGCAGGACCTTGAGTTTCTTGTTTAACTTTGAGGTTCATGTCAGTTCACTACTTCAGCCTGTCAAGGTCCCTCTGGATGGCAGCATGACCCTCTGGCATACTGGCCACTCCTCCCAGTTTTGTGCCATCAGTAAATTTGCTGAGGGTGTGCTCTGCCCCATCATCCAGATCATTAATGAAGAGGTTAAACAGGACTGGACTTGTTGTTGACCCCAGGGTACATTGCTGGTTCCTGGCCTCCAGCTGGACTTTGTACCACTGATTGCCACCCTCTGGGCTCAGCCATTCAGCCAGTTTTCAATCCACTCGCTGTCTGCTCATCCAACCTATACGTCAAGGGTTTGTCTGTGAAGATTTTATGGGAGATGGTGTCAAAGGCATTACTGAAGTCCAGGCAGACTTACCTACTTCTAGAAGCCCTGTTTGCCTTTGACATCCCTCGCCTGATTCGGTTCCTGGTGGCCTCTGGCTTTTCTAACCACGTCTGCATGGACAGATGGCTTCTCTCTGTCCCTTTCTCCACATTTTGTATACTTCCTTTCTAAGTTTGAATCTTGACACATTAATTTGATTCCTGAATATCTCTGACTGTGGTGGACGTCTACTTCTATGCACTTGTGTTTGTGGATACAGATAGAGTATTCTATGGTGCCAAACATGCTTTTATATTATACAGAATTGCATATTTGACTGTTCTGTTCCCTTTCTTAAAGGCAAGAAGCTGCAGCTGAAGTCCTAGTGATCCCATACTATTTGCACTACTCTTATGGATCATGCAGATGTTAACTCTATAAAGTTTATGAAGAAACACTTCAGGTTAAACAGCAACCCCACACTCGTACTTTGTTTTAACTTTCTAATTAGTGTGTTTGCTCAATGGTTTGGTAATGTTCAGAAATCTGTAATGCAAAAGGTAGAATTCAAGAGAAATTGAGCAGATCCTGAATGGCTCTTAATACTCTTTTTAGTTACACTTTGAATTCATATGAAATACAGCCTAAAATGCAGTGAGGTAGGCAAACTTCCTAATGCTGTAAAAACAGCATCTAGTGATTTCATCAGAGGCCAACTGTGGCACTTGCAGCTACAAGACTCAACACTTTTGCAAGTGTATGCTAGTAAATCACACAGAAAATACTATTTTCTACCCACTGCTAGGTGATAGCAACACAAAAATTGGTTGGTGGTTTGTGGCTTTTTTTGTCTGATTAGGTGTTCAGTTTGAGTTTTGTTGGTGTGTATGCAGTTTTTTTGGTTGTGTAGTTGCTTGTTGTGTGGGTTTTTTGGTTTGTTTGTTTTTTAGGGCTGGATTGGTGACTTTGCCTCAGCAAAAGTCTTGCTTGAAGATCTAATCCACTTGTTAAAAATTCAAATCCTCCCAGAGCTATCAGTAGCTCCTGATTACTGTTCTACATATACTGTATTTTTTCCTCATTTAGATTCTGCTTAATGAGAAAGTAGTCTTTAGTGTCAGAGGTCTTGGCATTATTTGTCTGGTTGCTATATTAGAGAGGAACACTGTCTGTCTTTAGGACAATAATAGGGACTGTTTATCAAATGATTATAAGAGTATTACAGTGATCACTTACACAGAATTATGCGTCTCCAACTGATTTACTTGTGGACTTTTAAATACTTATACTGAACTTTGGTATGTTGGTTCTTTATATTATACATTAAAAGAATGCATTATCACATGGATTAATTTTTTTTTTTGTTGTAAATACCTTCGATGCAAAAAAAGGCATTCTGCTGTGTTAAGGTTTGTTAAAAAACAGGATAATGTATCTTCTGTTGTGCAAGTTGTTTAATAACTCATGCATATGATGTAAGAATAAGTGCTAACCAGTCCTTTAGTAATTTGAGATACCTTGATGTTGCTGGAAAATTTGACGGTATTACAAATTTCACCATGGCAAATACGTAGGAACTATATTGACCCTTATGTTATTTTTTTCTATGTTACTTTTTCTTTTATTTCTTTCTTTAAGTTTTAAAGTGTTTCTAGAGGTGTCTAAGTTAGCAGAAAAAGTTTAAAAACAGTAGTACCAAAAAATACTTCTAATACAAAAATAAGGTTAAGTACTAACTTGCTGTTAATATACATATACCATTGCCCCTGACACTTATTTCAGTCACTGCAGTGACCAATTAGTAAGACACTGGACTTGGATGTATGTTTTGTGTTACAGGCAAATGTAGATGTGACTACTTATTTTACAAATGCTGATGCTGGGTGTTCAGGACAAGAAAAGGTGGTGAGAAGTGCTGCTGACACCTGAAAGTCATCACAGTAGAATTTGCTTATTCCCTCTGGTTTAAGAAATTGTGAAATAAACATAGTTATCTGCCTGTCCTAGGAAAGTGACCCCCTTTTATGAATTATTATTTTTAATAAATTAGATGCTAACATTTACACAATAAATACCTATTTATCTCAGATATGAGTCTAAATAGCAAATCACTCTTACTAAGTACGCAGTAGTTCTTGCTTACAAAGCCTGTGGGTTTCAAGAAATTGTATGGATGAGTAATGGTTTGATGTTACCCCTTCCTTTTCCCAGGTAGCACTGTTAAAGAGAATCATGTTAAAGAGAATTTAAAGGCTGAAACTATGTATATATTAGGAAGGTTTGTATATACATGGATAACTGTACTAAAACTAACCCCCATGGCTTCATTTCAGTGGGCTAGAAACAAAAATAGCTGAAGAGCTGTGGGTCCTTGTAGGATATGGCATATGCCTTGTAGGCATATGGCATGCCATCTTCAGCCCTAGTCTTGGGGGTTTCTGCCCAAAGTTAAATCAAGTTGAGGGGAACCATCAACATTTTTTGCTTAGACTTGCTTTGGGGGAGAAAGCCCCTTACCGGGTCTATAAAAGAGACTATGTGACTGTAAGAAATAACTCTTTCTCTCTCACCCCCGAAAAGTGTTCTCCTTGATTGTCCATAAAACCTTCTGCAGTTTTTTAGGTGTAAAACATTAATGAACATGTGTGAGAGTTTCAGTATAACTTTAATTATTTAGTATTGCAAGTCTGAATTTTACATGGTAGCCCTAAACTTAATTATCGCTATCCAACAAACAAATAATTGTCTTCCTGATTTTACAGTCTGGACAAGGATGAATAATCACTTCTGAAGAGCTGTAAAACATCACCATTCTAGCAGGAGCTGCTAGATTTTTGTCCATGTGTCTTCAAGAGAAGATGCTAAAAAACCTTTTGCAAACAATACTGATGAGGAAAGAGAAACACAGCACAGGTCTCCTGAGCATTGAGGCATCTGGACTTTGAATATACTGAAATAAGGCTCTGAAGGAATAGTAAACCTGAAAAAAGAAAGATGAGAGGCCTGCAGTAGAAGTGTAGTAGTGGACTCTAAATTAGATTTGAGTAGCTATAATGATAGGACAGTACATAAAAGCAATTTTGAGACTTGTGTTAATGGGAGAAGAGGCTACTAATCTTTGTCATGGCTCTAGATGTAAAATGCTGAAACTTCAATGCTTTTTAGAACTCTTCCTGTTATCCATAAATTTTTAAATACATGGGAAAGATGCTGTATGTCATTCAGAACCTGTAGAAGAGAGGTTCTTGTTTGGTGGACCTGGTCAGAAGTCCACAGGTTTCAGTGAATGATAATCTTCTCCAGCAGGATATCTGAATTGTGGATGGAGGGGGTGTTTCTCCAAGATGTTGTGTGATTATGCTACAGAAGCATTTATATCCAAGTTGACCAATAATTAAAATTTAGACAAAACTCGCCTATGCTCAGTCCCAGGACTGTATCAACATCTTGCTATATCAACACTGTATTTGTTAAAGTGATTTGAGTGAGTTAGCTGCACTGCTGATTTACTTGGAGTCTTTGGAATTGATTTGTCGGTGTAACTTGGGACAAATTTAAACCTCCAGCCATTTTTGAATATCACTCTTCACTCATCTCTGCCAATGGAGTAAGATAGGATTTTCTAATGATACTGATTTCTAATGATACCTGATACTCATAATCATAGAGGGCATTTCTTCATGGCTCAGTTGTTTTATATAGGCTGTCACAAGTGAGCTTTCATTGACAAAGTATGTTAGATCTTGTAACTGAGGTAGCTGGAGGATATACAGAGGTATTTTTGCTGTGTTTTCAAGAGAGAAATAATACTTTTGATTAAAACCAACAAACTTAAGTACCATATCTATAAACTAATACGGAACTAATTTATAACAGAATTTTCCTTAAATCTAATGAAGGCTTTAGCTCACAAGTAGTTAATGAGCGTAAGTATCTTTTATTCTTTGTAAGAAACTCTTAAAGTTGGCTGAAACAGTACCTTTGTAATGTTGGGCGAGAGAGAATTTTGGCCTGGGAGTTAGTGTTGCTGTCCAGTTGTTACACAGTGAGAATGAAAGCATTTGGAGTTTTTAAGTCTGTTGGGAAGGCATGCTGATAGCAAACACACTTGACTAAGTCCATTAGCTACCTAACCATAGTGAGAGCCCACCTGTAGTACTGCATCCAGTTCTGGGTCCCTAGTACAAGAAAGGCATGGTTAGAGCAGGTCTACAGGAGGGCCACAAAAATGGTCGGAGGGCTGGAGCACCTCTCGTATGGGGACAGACTGGGGGAGTTGAGGTTGTTCAACCTGGAGAAGAGAAGTCTGAGGGGAGACCTTAGTGCAGTTCAAGGGAGCTAATGAGAAAGATTGAGAGACTTTTTTACCAACTTCTATAATGAGAACACAAGAGGCAATTTTTAAACTGAAAGAGGATAGATTTAGATTGGACACGAGGAAGAAATTTATGATGAAGGTGGTGAGACACTGGAACAGCTTCCCCAAAGAAGCTGTGGATACCCTGTTACTGGAAATGTGCAAGATCAGACTGGATGGGACTTTGAGTGATCCGGTCTAGATGTCCATGCAGGGAGGTTGGACTATATCTTTAAAGGTCTCTTCCAACCCAAACCATTCCATGGTTTCTAGAAAGGATTAGGCAGCAAGAGTGATGATGTCATGTTGTCCACTACTGTTAGTGTAATCTTTTTTTTTTAAAAAAGTTTATCTTGTCTCCCCCTCCCACTTCCTCATTCCCACACAGACGTCATTCCTGCACTTCCTAAGTTATCACTAAATACTCTGTTTAGTATTTGACACTTGGTTTGTTTTTACCTACAGAATGATTTTCTCAAGCAGACTTGGAAGTCGCTTTCATCTGACTTTGCTGACCATACTGTCTTTATACAGCCTCATTAAAATTACAAGTTGCTTTTAAGTAGTTATGTTTTGTTGTGTTTAAATTAGACATTTGTGATGCCTTTATGGAAATTAACTTGAGCATGAGTATCAAGCTATAAGATTATCTTCTAAGAAAACGGATGCCAGAATAACTTTTTAGCTAAACAAGGAATCACAGATTACTCGTTTGTCAAATTTAAATTGGAACGTGCTTAAATCCCGAGGTACAGGCAAAACCAAGTAGTTTTACAAAAAGCAGAATTTAATGATCAGTACTGTGATGGACAGTGGTCAATATTTCTCATTATTTTTCTGAAATGCCATCACTTTCTTGAAACTGTAGGGCTTTCCGTTTGAAGGTGTTTTTAGAGGTAAAGTCTTTAACAGCTTGTTAATCTCTAACAGTGAGCATGTCTCTGTCCTTTCTTCCCTTTATGCCACTTGCAGCATGCTCTTTTGGTTGAAATTCTTACAGGAGAAGCAGATGGTTGTTTTAGAAGTAGCTGGAGAAAGGGATAGAATTTTCTTTAATGTGATAATTTGTACTTGCATCTGTAAAAATCACGATTGCTCTGGAGACCAGCAACTGGCTGAAGTGCACCAAATGCATTATGTAGGAGATCAGTTTGTGTTGCTGGGAGATTGATTTCTCTCAGGTCAGTTCTAAGCTTTCCTGTTGATTTGAGTAGCTTTGTGTCTTTGCATCCTTTTATGATTCCTTACTGTATAAGAAACCTCTTTGCTGTGTCATAGCATGGTTGCATGTCAGATCAGAGTGTAGTAGGGAGATGCTCTAACTAGTTGTAATTGCACCACCTCAGGTACCAAAAGCTTCTAGCCATGACAGCATGGATCTCTGCATGATTAATTTACTCCTACCCTCATCAGCTTTGCAATGCTGCAGTCAGGCTTGTTGGCAAGATGATTTGTTTCTTCCCTTTGTAGAATCTGGGACTTACAGTGTGTCTTTGCTCTAGTAAGATGGGTCATGTTAATAAAAGAAAAAAGGATGCAAAATAGAAAGCTTAAGTTTGAGGAACTGATCTACTCTGGAGCTGTAATGAGGCATCTGTTTGAAACTTGGTGGTAAGGGACAGCAAAGGAGTTGTGTAGTTTCGAACTGGACAACGCTGGCCCTGTAAGACAGACAAACTGGTGTGGCCAGCTTGTGTCGCAGAATATGGAGTTCTCTTTCTGCATACATGGTCACATAGTCCTGAGAGAATCATGGTTTTGGTGAAACTTAAGGGTTGCACCTCTAACATCTGAATATTCTTTAGAAGGATTGTCACTTTACAAACAGCTTGTTAGCCAGACTGGGAAAAATGAATGCGGCTTCTCTTCCATCTTTACAAACTTAGAGATGCATAATGATTAATTTTTCATATATAATTGTGAGATTCTTGTTCATGATTACTACTTAAGGAATTATAAGAGCATAAGTAGAGGAGCAAAAATTCAGCATATTTATATTCCACAAAAATCTTTCAAAGTTCTGAATTCTGGATAGTCCAAGAAATCCTTAAGCTAAAATCCTGGTTTAGATTTTTAGTTTAGGCACTATATAAGTATTCATACTTTAATCGCATGTTCCTCTATTCTGTATGTGTGAAGGAAATTAATTTTTTGTGTACTTACTGTTTTATTTCACTAAGCAATAGATGTTTGAGAAAACATGCATTGAGCAAACTGGAGAAAGATGTAGTTGGTTCTAGTTTGCTTAGGTATTTGATTCTTGGGAGCTCCATTCTGAACTATTTCTGTTAATTATTTTTAAAGTAAGGGATGAAACAATCTGTCCTCTTCTGATTAAGATTTTTTGTTTTAGAACCAAAAGCATTAGGTGTGTTTTTTGAAACTGAAAAATCCCTGGAAAAAATGCACCCTCTGCAGTTCTGATTTAACAACGAGCGCTGTGTAGCTGGGCATCAGCTTCCTCATTCAGGCCCGCTAAAGGCATTGGTAAGGCTGTTTCCTACAGATCTCAGAGGCTGAATACCAGAATATGGTCTTAAAAATAAGACTTACTAAGGATGTTTCTCCGTATTCCTTTATCTTCTCTATAGAAAATGTTATTTCTGTGGAGCTGTTCCCATCATTGCAGGCAAAATACTAGTTTAGTCATGCAGTCTGTACAGACTTGTTTCTTCCTGATATTTTTTTACTGAAAGGGAAAAATACATTTTCATAGAAAGCTACCTAGTTGCTTGTTTCCCAAATTCAGAAATTAACAGCTGTGAGCAGGATAAAAGCATGTCTAGATCAGATCCTTCCAGAAACAAAATCCTCTCAAAAAAGAAAATGATTGCATTAAACCAATATAAAATAACTTATAAAAACTGTGCTAAACTATTAATATTCACATAATTAAAGCATACCTAACGGTTTTATAATAAGGGTAATAAGTAGCAGAACCTGAATTTGCCTGGCAACAGGTTCTGTATTACTCTTATTTTTACCATTTCTGATGGTGTGAAAGTAAACTTCAGGTTTTTCAAAATATTAGTACTTTGTCTTAATGAGGTTAATGGACAGAATCAGTGTGAAGAAACTTTGTTGGCTGATACTTATCCTTGGTTAGTATTGCTTACCATGTAGCTATGGGAAGTTTTCTTGCATTAAAGACTGGCTGTTCTCTGCCACGTTTTTAAATGACATGTTGGCTAACCAGAGAAAATTGTGTAGTTGATGGATTCTTATAATCTTCCCTCACACTTTTATTCTTAACAGTAAATTATCCAAGGGCCTTGTTGTCTTTGAGTTCTTGATGCAGAGCTGCAGTGAGATTGGAACGTATCTATTGATGAGTTATTTTTAACTAGTTGGCAATGACTTTGAGACTGAAGCGTTGTATTGACAAAATAGTACTTTATTTTTAAAATAATGAAGTTCCTTTTATGTTTCTCTGTTATCAGGAGGTATTTATTTCAAGAAAACTATAAGGAATGTTTTATGTAATGAAGAATTAACATGAGGGGAAAAAAAGGGAAAGGTAAGACTGAAGGGAGGGAACCCAGAGCAGTTGTGTTTGTTTTTCTGTGTTCTCTATAAAGCCTGGCTAGACAATGGAGAGCACTGCAAGTTGACATCTGTGAGTGTTTTGGAGAGACATGTGGGGTGTTTAGTATTTCTGGCGACATACTTCTCACTCTCCTGTTTCACTTGATATTTCTAAATCGCAAACATTAGAACTTGCAGGAGAAATGTTGGGACGAGGATCTCAGGTTTGTTTGTGGAAGTTTTCAGGAACATGTTACTCCTTTCTCCTCAAACAATGTGGAGTCCAGTTGAAGCTTCGTGCCCCTTTGATTGTAAATCCATAGAAACTCAAGCTGATGACAGAAATAATTAGCCACTGATGGTAGCCACAATGATTTTCTGTAGCAGCTGCCTTCTGACTGTTCTGTTGCAGTCAAGTACAAAAAGCAAGATGAATCAGGGTAAAAATAATTTTAGGGTAATAATCAGATTTAAGGTTTATGCATGGCAACATCATTTTGGGAAGCTTCCTTGTCTTCCCTGTCAGCACTCTGTTACAGTGGCGTGTAACACAGGATGTACTTGGGTATTGGGGATGTACAGAAAGCATGAAGCAGAGGAGGTGGCAACTCAAAATTCAAAGCCTGATTCCCACAAATGCCTTACTGCCTCTGTTGGTTTTTCTTTACAAACATCCTATTCTGTTCTGCTAAAGATGCCTACAAATAGGCAACAGTAGTTAACTCACTGGTGAGGTGAAGGATGTTTTAAACATGGAAGGAAAGTATAACTTTTTCCCTTTCATGCCTGTGCACTGAACAGATGTGGCTTTGGCCAAAATGTTTCTAAAATGGATACTTGAGGCTAAACAGATCATAATCCTCTGCTTATACCTTGAGTTTGTTACAGCATTAGTGCTAATTACAATACCCACTAACTGATCAGTTAGCAATGAGCTAGACTAAATATTGCAGGTGATCATAGGGAAGGGTATATTGTTAAGATGAAATTCTTGCATTTTAGAGGGATTTTGTTGAGAGCTGCTCTCAGAGGAGACCATTTCAGCTCAATTTCTCTGAAAACAGAAATTAAGCAATTCAGAGGAACTCTTCTTGATGAAAAGTAGGAGAGAGCACAGACTATGAGGATGAAGGAGCTTGTGCAAAATTCACTTTCAACAAATCTAAGAAGGTAATAACTTAGTTCACAGCAGGTGAAGATTTAAGTATAGATTTTGAAAGAAAGATGCACGTTACAGCTAATGGATAGACTTTATGCCCATGAGCTTCTGTGGCACATCTTTTTCAGTAGCTCTACAGATAACTGCAACAAACTACGTGCTGCAAGTATATATAGCCAATTGAAGAGTACTTGGAAAATATTGGTTTCTAGCATTCAATACGATTTATAGTGTAACTTCAGTATTTTGTGCTGCCAAAATTGAAACCCAGTTTCCATTCTCCTGTGGTGTATCGCAAGTGTTACGAGTTCCAGCAGATAAAACCTGTTCATTCATAGGTTGTAGGGATGGTGGAGAAAGAAAAGTACGAACATACTGTAGAATAAGGATAGTAAAATAGATCTGGGCATGGCTGATTGCTCTTGAGTTGACCGTTAATGCAGCATGCTTGCACAGATACCTCAGGTAGAAGCTTGAGTGTTCTGAATTGTCACTGAAACATCTGTAATGAGTTCTGAAGGCTTACAGCATCTAGAAATCACTCTTACACCACTGGCTTTGACAGGAAGGCTTTCTGAGTCATTACAGAACTAAATTATTTTAGAGCCTTGAAGTAAGTGTGTGTTGACTTTTTTTAACACTTAAGTCTGGATTGTAAGCCTGTCTGTAAATGAACTCAAGCAATCTCTTTTTGGCAGGCATCTCACAGTGGTTTTATTATTACATATACAAAGGCATACAGAAGTTTAGCAATGTGAATGTCGATTCATTAAAGCTTTTTAAAAACATGAAATATGCAGCAATTTTTCTCAGCTACTCAATGCCAGGGAAGAATGGCTGTTACCTGATTTCCTAATACCTATAGTTGTATTAGTTGTATATAGTTGTATAGCATTTAGAAATACAACTTACAGCTTAAGAGCTTTGAGAGAGATGAGTCCATTTATGCACTCATCTTTGCTGTTCTGGGAAAACTAGTTCTTAACTGTATTGCAAAGGGTACATGGAATGCTGTAAAGTTGTGCTAAACCAGCTTTACTTTTATCAGTTGTCTTCTGTGAGATGCCTTAGTTCCAGTTCTGGTTTTACAGCCATGATTCAGTTGATTTCAAAGCAGTCATTCCTAGTTTTTCATTCCTATAAGTCATACTTTAGAGAAGCCTTTCATGGGACAAGAAGCACTTGCCAGAAAAGAACACTCTTAGAATCTCATGGAGCAGTTGCAGTTGAATAAAAAGGTAATATTATGAAAGAGAAAGCTTTTTTACATATGCAGTAGCTGTCATTTGCGTTGACAGCATGTTGGGGAATAGATTCTCTTACTGCATGTTACTCTTGGGAACCATTTTCTGTCTCTTGCTCAGTGTATTTAGAGCACTGAAAATGATGAAGAGTAGCTGCACCTGACCCAACTCAGAAGGTGAATTATTGGTTGCTTGAAAAGATATTCCCATTTCCAATGCCCTGTTGACTTCACGTGTAGCTTTGGTAACAGTTAAGTTACACTATTTTTCCCTGTTTATTTTTCAATATGCAGTAGAAATGCATCAAAATGTTGGTGAGGTGCTGATTGCCAGTGTGTTTGTGGGCAGGGAAAATAAAAAATGGGGTCAGATGCATTTCTTGTTCTGTTGTTCTCTCTAAAGTTGCTACTCCCTTAGTGTCTACTGTTTGACTTTACTGTTAGCCAGTGAATCCAGTTTCCTGTTTCTATATACCAGTATTCATTCTTCCAGTGCCAGAAGGGGTGGTTGGTGGGAGAGGGTGTGGGGGAAGTCCTTAATGACTTTTTAGGGTTCACTTACACAGGAGGTTGAAGAACAAAAAGAAATACCACATTCATGTGAGACACCAGAAGTCTAGGAGTCCTATCAGGGGGTGTGAAGGCAGACGTTGAAGACACCAGGGCAGCTGTGCAGTATACTGATTTGTGAACAATACCTGAAGTCAGGGTTATGGGAAGGGATGCCTGTGGATAAGTAGCCTTCAAGGGTGCTCCAGTGGTTCCTTCCTCTGTCTTGTAAGTGAGCACAACCTGGAAAAAGGTGCATGTGGAACTGTTCTTCATCTTGTAGCATTGCTGTTGTGGCAGGGAACTCTGCCATTGCAGAGGGTGGAAGAACCAGAAGTCACTTTCCCCTTTTTCTTTTGTTAATCTTGGCTTGAGCATCTGTGTGAGAGTAATTAGGCAGGTAGCCTACTATGCAAGAACTAAAGTTCTCTTGTAGTATTTGGTACCAAGGCACAGGATTTTTGATATTCGTACTACCTGCACTGAAGGAATGTATTTTGTTGTACAGCATCACCTTTTTGGATGCAAGGGATTTTGGAGTTATGTTATCTGATAAGGTTAGTGCCTCATGTACTAAAATACTGTCTGTAATGGTTTTGTTCTTGCAAATCTTACATATTTACAAATAAACATCTGTGTGTAAATAAATACATAAGCATGTGCATTTGCATATAGAAAGATAGCACGGAAAAGCTTTTCATCTGAAATACAGATTTTGTTTTTCAGACCTGTCATGTAGAACCTGAACTGAGTTTCAAGTTTTAATTCTTATTTTGTTGAGCGAAACAAACAATAAAGTTGACAATAGTTATAACTAGACGGTTACCCTTACCAAAGAGTAACAACTTCACATTTCTGCAAACCTTTTCACTCTCTGGTAAAGTTGACTTCAGAATAGTACGGATAACACTAATACTAAGTAACTGAAACACTCTGCATATCCTTCATAGGAAAAGGTATGTAAGTATTAGAACAAGTTAGTATTGATTAAGAAGTTAAAGCTCACTCTTGCAATCTAAACTACATAGTGAGTTAAGAAGGTTTGAGTGCTCTTCTTTTCAAGTGACCTTGGAGTGAGTAAGACACTGAACACTGCTGTTTGCTTGGCTTGGAAGATGAGAGTTAGTTTCGTATGGAAAGACTGTGGTATTTGGCAGAACGCATGGGCCACCGGTTCAGTTGTAGACACGACATGCTCCTATATAGCCAAGTTATATCAAATTGGTTATATGGCTGAAATAGAACAGGGACTCTCAATTATAGGAGTACTTAAATTCAGTATTAAAATACAACCAATATAGATGTTTTTCAGCTGTGTAACTGTTTATCTGTTAATGTTCTGCACGTTTCTGAGTTGGAGTGCAACAGTTTGTGTGACTCGCTGTTCTGATTTCAGAATTACTTTGTAAAGGGGTTATACTGTTTAGGCCATGTGTAGACCTTTCTGCAGGGATAGCAATGCATTTACAAAGCTTCTCGGAGTGCAGATACTAATGAATGAAAACAGATTTCTAATACCAGTTTTTGTTGAAGTCTGATTGCTATTTCCCTTCCAATTCTACTCTTGATTCAAAAAACTGCCAATTTTTCTGCCTGTCTTCTGCAAAGTCCAGTAGGATTAGAGAATATTTTCAGTATGTCCACTCCAGTGTAGATGTCAGACAACCTTGACTAAAAATCAGTTTACGATAAAGGCAAAATTTTAGTTGTCTGTTCTTTTGATGCTGTATCTTGCAATGTTTCAGAGTATTCAGGAGTCACTGAGTGTGCAATAAGGGTAATCTAGCTGCTGCTGTGAATTACCATTAAAAACAATCGTTGTAGTTCAATCTGTTAAAAAAGATTTTTCTATGGTAACTGGTCAGAATAGAGAAAGTAGAGGGTAGAAAGAAATACCTTGTGGTGACAATGAGCTTACACGTACCATTGTGGTTCCATTGTGCTTGTCAGCATCATAAACCATCTGAGTGGAAGGGAGAAATACTAAGACAAACCTTGTTGGTGACACAAGTTACTTCAGGTAGCCAAAACTAAAGCTGAGACAGGAGCTCAGTGCTTCGTTGCTGGACAGCGAAGAGGTAGATGAAACTGCGTTCATAAATGTCAGTAAGAAAATGTAGATGGCAAGAGGAGGCAAAGAATGATAGAGCTTGAACCATGCTTTTAGGGAGACTGATTCGGAACTGGCTTTTGCCCATCAGGAAATGTAGGTCTTGCCCCTCTAAACGTGCTTGGAGCCAGAGTTAATATGCAGTCAAAGTTCAACTGGCAAGGAAAAAACCAAACAGCATGTTAGTGGTAATTGTGCAGGGAGTAAAGAACAAAGCAGGAAATGTATTCATGCAGCTGTACAGAGTCACACTGCATCTACATTACTGAAGCATAGTTCAACGTGTCACCTCAAAGATATTACAGAGTTCAAAAAATAAAATGCAGACAAGGGAGACAAGGTATTGTCTGGCTTCCGTTTCTTATGGAGAAAAAGTAGTCAAGGGCATCAAAAGAAGGTAAAAGCTTGAAATAAAAGATGTTCTCTTTTCCAGTAAGCAATGAAACTGGGTATCTTGCTGTGTCATTGTGTGCCTTCCAACTGCCAAGAATACAGATCAGTTTGAGAGGTGCTTAGAGAAATTCTTGAAAGAAAAGTTTTGTCTACATTTATGATAAACAAAAGGTATTAACGAGCACTAGTCAAGACAGTTTTGAAATTATGGGATGTCAGAAAGATGTGGTTCTGGGGAAGTACTGCTCTGCAAGTATTTGATTATTGATATTTATATTTGAGTATTGATACTTTCTTCAGTCACTTTAACTACTGCAAGAGATGTGATGCTGAGTTTGGTGCACCTTTAGGCCTGACTCACTGCTACTGTTGCAATCTGAACTCATTTCAGCATACTGGGCCTATATCTGGGCTGATGGTAAGTACCAGAATTATTGCCACAAGTTTTTCCTGCTGTGCTTGACGGCAGTCTGAGGTGTATTTTTCCCTGAAACTGTTCACTGTAACTCTTAGTCTGTTAAATTCTTCAAAGTGAAGGACTCCTTTTCTCTCCTTACATGGACAGATTGAACCTGAGCAGCTCATCTTGCATCTTCTGTAATGCTGTGCTGTTGTGGGACCCTACTGATTGCTTGCTTGTTGGTGTGCATTTGATCTCTCTGTTTCTATTTTACTACTTTTGTTCTACACTTTGGAATGATGTAACTATTTTGGTGCTTCAGCAGATTACCTCCATTGGGAAAGTGAGAATCAGAGAAGGAAGAAGGAATTACTCTCAATAGACTTCTGAAAGGGAGAGGGCAAATGATTGACTGGATATTGTAGCTGATCGTTGTCAAAAAGTCTTTGCTGGAGTTAATGAAGGGGAAAACAGGAAAGAGAGCCAGTGTAGACTGATGCCTCTCAGATGTCCTGTGGATTTCTGCATTTTAGATTTCAGAAAATAGCTTGTGATATACAATAGAATAGGCTGTGGACCATAGTCCTCTTTTTTTAATTCTTACAGAGTAGTAAAGGGTAATTTAAAAACAGGCAGCAAAAGGGATTTTGCTGCTGTCCAATAGTATGGATATAGAAGCAAGATGAAAGACAAAGATTTCTATGAAAATGACACCTCCATTTCAAATGTTTTAATTTTGTGTAGGGACAATGGCTATTCATTTTGTGCAGCTTTTGTTATTGTGATATAGGGATGTGTCTTATCTCTATTTTTATATATTAATTGCCAAAATCTATGTTGGAGTTTTCTTAAATAAACAAATACCAATTTTGTGGAATAGGAGCTTAGGAGTGACAGATGTGTATGATCCATGATTGAAGAAAAAAACTGAGCAGAAATGCTTATTTCTTGATTATTTAGATACTTCACACATCATAACCTGAACATAATTTTTCTCTGCAAGTTCCAGCGTTTGTGTCTCAGGAATCATGACAGTGATGCCTCACAGAAAATGCAAAACAGTTAGGGTTTATCCCAAAGATATCTGTGGGATTAAAACAGCTGTAGGTACAGTTATGGTCTTTGGCATCATTTAAACAAAAAATACCTTGGTTTTCAGGTAGAAATGTTTGGCGAGATTTAAATAAAGTTGTGCTGCTTACTCAGGAAGCAAAGATGACTTTTTTGAAGAAAACATTATGGAACAGACTTGGCAGATAAGTACTGGCCTTATCAAAAGTAAATAAGAGGTGATTTGGAAGGTGATGAGGGAAGAAAGGAAGAAAAAAGCAAAAGTTTCTTTTCTTTAAAGTTCTCCTCTACGAAATGGGAAAATCTTCATAATCAAACAGACCCAAACCATGTCAGTGTTTACTGGGGGGAGACAAATCCCTTCCTAAATCTATTACATGTCAGTCTGAGCTGTTAAAGGAACTAAAATGTAGATAAAGATAAATGGAGAGTAAGCAGACTTCCCTCTTTGAGGAAGTTTCCCATTTGGGCAATTTCAACCTTAGTTTCCTCAATACATGTGAGGAGGTGCTTGGAGAGATGAGTTCAACAGTGCAGGCAGTCACTACCAGGATGTTAGGACAACTCCTCCTCCTTGAGTCCTGGTGATCTCCTTACTTTCAGAGGTCTCTAATGTGTATGTCACATGAGAGAAAATTGCTCCGTTAAGGTATGAAAAAGGGTCAGTAAATATAGATTTGCTGTGTCCCATATAGATAGAGAGTTTACTAGAAAGCTTCTCTTCAGGCTAGGCTTGCTTTGAAAAATTAAAGGAATCTATGAGGGAAGCTAGATCTATAAGAACAGCGTCTTTGTCCTTATTAGTTTCTGGATATTACTGAGTTAATCTGGGAATAGGGATTACAGGAGTAGCCATCAGCTTCTGGCAGTCTAAAATATTTTCTTCTCTAAAAGAGTAGATCCTGCATTTAATCTTCAGCTACTTTTCTGGAGCACTCAAAAATTAAACTTTCACCAGGTTCTGCGTGATTCAAAAGTTATTGTGATATACTTTACATATTTCTCAGTTTATTATGAAAGTGTATTCCTTTTCTTGTACATGTTTCATGGACACTGGTAGTGCTTGGATGTTTTACTTGCACATGGGTTGTGAACATTTTGTTAATGCTGGTAAGTTCTTTCCTGATGTGCTGAAATGAATATCGTTGCTACTTGCCTTTTTTTCCTTGGCACTTTGAACATGAACACAGCAGAGTATTTTTGTTAATAAGCCACACTTTGAGATTTATTGTTCCTGGTTTTCGACTATTAAGGCTTTAATTTTTTTCCAATTGAGAAAAATGGTGACCCAAATACGAAGTTTGCAATAGGAACACATTTCCTTTCACTGAAGAGATGTAGAGTTGTGTTGTGAAAAACTTATGGACAAAAAGTAAATAAAATTGCTTCATGTGATGGTTTAAAGCTGAACTCTTTAAAAGCACCTAAACGAGGAAAAACCCCTTTCTTGATGTTTAAATACGGACTAGTTGATTTAGCAGAGAGAATGTTTTAATGTAGTGGAAACTAAACTTGGAGGTCTGGAAGTTAAGAGTATGCCATCTTCACTGAAATCCTTCGGATTTCTTGGTGTAAGATAAAACATGAGGATATCAAAGTAGGGTGAAACTTTCTGAATGGTTGAAACTATTTTCCTTCCCCTTCTACTTTAGACCAATTGAGGTGTTTTTAGGGATAAATTTTTGGCAAGGTAGTAAAATATGAATAATTGGGTATATTCCTACCCAGATGTGGCAACTATGCCACAGCATCGTAGCACTGGAGGACCTTGATTGAATTCAAGCTGTATTTCTCAGAATAATGATTAAAAATTCTGTCAAACAACACTTTTTATATGTGTATCAAAATAAAGCTGTGAAGCCAAGATAACTCCCCCATTTCCTACTGGAATTAAAATAAGTGAGACAGAACCTCCTAAAGAAGTCTGGCGTTGCGTGGTATTGTGCAGCTTCCCCAGCCCAGTGCCAGAGCTGCAGTTTCTTCTGAATTTGTTTTAACTAGCTGGAATTCATCCAGCCTTGAACTGAATTTTTAAAGAAGTCGTCTTGTAAAAGGAGACTCCTGATGGATGTAATACTTGTGTGAAAAATAGTGATTAGCCCAAGGACCTTTACAGTATAACAGTGGAATTTACAGTCTTGTTAGAATTTAATAAAAATTAGTGTTGAACTAAACAGATAATATGGTATTAAAAAAAGAGCAGAAATGGGAACACCTTTGAGCCAAGGCTTTCCAGAGAAATAATATCACTTCCCAAGATGGAAGTAAGAATGGTTTAAAGTTTCATCTAATACACTGTCCAAGGCCTTACATGACTCTAAAGTATAAGTATTGACTATAGTGTTATCAAAATACCAGGCCTTCTTGGTAGCAAGAAAAAAGTATTTTATTTAACAGCTTGAGCATGCAATACAGGGAATAAACTGCTCTTTATTTATGCTACAGAAATGGTAGCCACATGTTACTACATACACACTTTGAAAGTTTAAAATACTTGATTCTGGAAATACAGAACGAAAATAAAAGCTAAGATGCACAAAACCACAACTAGACTTTCTTTCAGAGAAAGGCTAATAGAGAATTAGTAGTGAAGAGAAAGTCTTACTGGAGTATAGTTGAATTTCAGGGGATGTTTGGAAACTTGCAAGCAATATCTGAGTGAACACAGCTTCGGGGGCAGACGAGTGTAGTACAGACCCTGTACTTGTAAGAATTTAAGATGAAATACTTAAATGAAGATATGACCCTACTATCTAGGCTAATGCAGAAATTGTGGGCTTTTCATACCTTTAGGCTCAAGCTGTTTCTTATTGTTTTTCAGGAAAGCTTTGACTCATTGAAAGTGTTCTTCCCACCTTTGTTTTCTGATAGTGTCCTCTGCTTAGACCACATTTGAGTTTTTTACTCCAGTTTACCTTAAGTACTCTGAACTAGTTATTCAAATATTCGATAATACTACTAATTCTGTCCTATTGCTAATAGCTACTATGTAATACTTTCAAAATTATCATGTGCTGTATATTTAGAACCGCTATGGGTTCTAAATGCCCCCAAATTTATATGATATGTAATATAATGCCACCAAACTTTACTCAAATTCAGTTATCCAAGAATAAGTTTACATTTTTCTCAATGAGCATGTATTGAAGTTAGTCTGGAGGTGTATTTTATTCTAGGTTAAACATTCATATGTACTGCATTATTTAACCATAATACCCTTTTTTTAAAGGATTATCTTACAGTGCAAGTAAGTCTGGGCATGTAGCAGCATTGGTTTTCAGGTATAAACTGTGTTTGTCTAATGCCAGGTGCCACAAGAGTTTTGTAGTTCTGCTGGGTATGTTATTTAGAGTTCAGTGAAGTTTGTTTCCCCCATAGCTTGTAGGTTTTCTCTGCAATATTCCTTTCTACTGTTTGGCTTGACCCAGGTTTAAGTCTCTAAGTTGAGGCTCTTCCTTTGCAACTATACATTTCCCTTTTCTACCTGATTCTTCACAAATTTGAAGGCTTACTTTGTAGACAGCTCAGCCTTAACCTGATTTCCCTCAGGTTTCCTCCTGTTCTACAGCCAATATCAGTTAAGTGTGATAGGTGGAAGGGATCTGTTACACAGGAGGTCTTGTACATACTCTGGTAAGCACCTGTTTTAATCCCACAAACTACAAGTTCTGGTCAGCAGACCCTGCAGCTTGAGCCACTTCACATCTCTTCTTTCTGTTCTAATGTTCCATAACCATTGTCTTCAATCAGTTTTTCCAAATTGCACAAGAATTTATTAGCACAAATCCTGTTTGTGGGTGCATAATGCTCTAAAGTTCAGTTACAAATGTTACACTATAAGCACATTAGCAAAAGATCAGTCCCTTTGTCACATAAGGGTTACACAGGAGCAGTCCCTCTTATTACCCCTTTGTCCCTCCTTTGTTCCTCCCCTTCCCCTGCATGCTCCTCCATCAGTTTGCATAGCTTCATTGACATACCACCCACCCCCAATGGAATCATAGAATTGTTTAGGTTGGAAAGGACCTTTTAAGATCGAGTCAAACTATAAACCTAGCACTGCCAAGCCCGCCACTAAACCATGTCCCTAAGCACCACATTTACACATTTTTTAAATAACTCTAGGAATGGTGACTCCACCACTTCCCTGGGCAGGCTGTTCCAGTGCTGACAACCCTTTTGGTGAAGAAATTCTTCCTAATGTCCAGTCCAAACCTCCTCTGGCACAACTTGAGGCTGTTTCCTCTTGTCCTATCACTTGTTACTTGGGAGAAGAGACTGAACCCCACCTCGCTACCCCCTCCTTTCAGGTCATTGTAGAAAGCGATCAGGTCTCTCCTCAGCCTCCTCTTCTCCAGGCTAAGCAACTCCAGCCCCCTCAGCCGCTCCCCATCAGACTTGTGCTCCAGACCCTTCACCACCTTCGTTGCCCTTCTCTGGACTTGCTCCAGCACCTCAAGATCTTCCAATATCCTGGACCCTCAAGTTTACACCCTTATTGGTGGCAAAGCCCTGGGTTGCCTGCAATTTCTTGGTAGCCTATCAGTTAGTGTGACTGACCAGGCTTGCTGCTTGCCTGTTGGGATTGTGTCTCTGTATGTTTGTGTTTATGGCTTCCTCTTTCTCATTACTTTTTGCATTGAAAAGGCCTTTGACCAGATACCCTTAAAGGAGCAGTCACTCTTCTTCCGCATGCCCTCACAATCTTCTCAATACCTTAAGTGAAATAGTTACAATTTGAGATGATTTAGTTGTTACCATGATACTGGTGCAACCCTGTGGCTATAGATCATGCTGTGGGTGGGTTTTTTCCCCTACACCCCCCAAACACAGGATCTGAGTTGTGTCCTTGCAAATTTCAAGACTCCAGTTTTTCTGGAAATGGTTTCATCCTAAAATTCATACTTTCTGTCCTAAACTGTTGAAGAGCCAATAGATTCTTGAAGTGCTTCTAAACAATATATTAAAGCAGAAAAGTTTAATTTTCAGTAGATCAAACACTTGAAATAGAAAACTTGCCCCTGTCCCAGTGATCCCAGTTTTATCAAGGTGGGAATTTAAAGGTTGAAGTATGCTTTATGCAAGTACACGTGCAAGTACACCTGCTTCTGTGTTTATAACAGATCTGAGCTCTAATTTTATAGATCTTTTTAGTAACTGCTACATGTTTCTGTGTTGTATCTGTGCACACATGTGATGAACATTTTAAATGTATGCAGCTTGGTACAGAATACTTCATTTAGGGGGTGCTGTTCTAGTTTTAAAATTACAATTTAATTGCCTTTGGTGTTGATTTACTGACAATGTAAATGATTGTCTAGTGTATTGAATTAACTATGTTCCTTTAATTGAACAAGATCTGCTTGGAACGCAATAAAATTCTATTGCACACTAAAAAAAAAACCCCACTAAATAAGACATTAACTGTACAGAACTTGTGAACTAGAACAGTCCCTAAGATTTGACCATAGGGGCATGTTTTACTCCAGAATATTGTTATTTTCTAGTAAGGATCTTTCAGTCTTAAAAAGATGCAGTGAACAATCTCTATCAGAATTAACTTTACTGGTCTGGATATTCCAGTGCTTACTTTCATAAAGCATTTAGTCATATATTTTATAGTTATGGAAATACAGTCTTCTGGTAGACATACAGAATTGTGAATGTTTATGTAAAACCTATATGTTCTCTTAAAAATGTATCATAAACAGACATAATGTGCTTGTTGGAGCTAGTGTATGCAAAGTCTGGCACTATGGTCTACCTGTATATGCAGTCAGGGTGTATGTATGGCTAAATGTGACTAGGAAGAGATGAGCCCTCCTCCCTGCAAGCTCAGACTTCAGACAGATGAGCTGAGCACCAGAGATTCTATGGGAGTGATAAGTTTCTACTTACTCCCATTTTGAACTCATCCTGTCAAGTTTCCATCTTTATTTTGAGTGTAATTTTGCTCTGTTTTTCTTAGACTCTTAAAGTGCTTTTGTATCTCATCCTGGTGGCATGAAGAATTGTCCGTAATAATGAAGAATATGCGAGTAGAGTATCTATAACATTATTTTAGCTGAGAGAACAGGGTCTTCTGTATCAGAAAGCAAAATTCTTAAACTCTTCGTGTATTACATATTCTGAAATGAGCCAAATCCTTATCATAATTGGGTAGAATTCTGAGTGTGTTTCAGGAACTTGAATAGTTATCTCTTTCAGAGTTTCACAATTAAGACTTTAAAAGGGGAAGAAAAAAATTCAGTCTTTTTGGTCAAACTAAACCTTCATTTGCTAGGATGGTAGACCTGAAACTGCCCCTAAGTGGATCTTGCTAAGTTGCTCTTAGAGAGAAGTCAATTTTCCTCCCTACCAGTGTTCCAACAACCTCCATATGCACCCGCTTCTAACAAGCGTTTTTGACAGCTGGGGGAGAGAAATGCCATTTTCTCATGCATAATGTGGTATGTAGTATTGCACACAGACCTTTAAATTGTCTGTAAAGATTTATCTCTGATCACTGCAGTAAAATACCACCTTATTTAAAATTAAATGAAAAACTCTATTTGTCAGTCTTCCAGACAAGTATTTTAAATGTCACAAATCAGTTGTTTGCTTCAGATTCAACGGTTATCTGACTTAGTATCCTACTGTTTGCGAAGGGGCACAGGGGCATGGATGACAATATGATGAAATGAAGCAATGGTCAACTCCTGGAAGGTGCTGAGAACTTCAACCTTCCTCTAAAAGCTAGAAGAATTGATGACACTTGGAGGTGAACTTTTTAAATAGAACAAAATAAAAAAAAATTTCAAAAAAACCCAACCTCCCAAAGCCTCTGTAGCATGATATTTTGGAAATCATTCTTCTGTTCTCTGTTAAGTTACATATTGTAACTTAGTAAATCAGCAAGATCTTAGATATTCTAGTGTGCAAACACTCTTGAACGGCATATAATAATCTTGCTGTTCACGAACTGAGTAAACAAGTGAGAAATCCTGTGAAATAGTGCTTTTTCTGAGTTATTGGGTGACAAACTGAATTATGCGTCTGTTTCCCAACACAAACATAAAATTCATCATTGATGTTGCAAGTTTGACATCTTTTTTTCAGAATGGCAAAACTTGAGCTTTTTGGCCTTGCTTTCAAATTTTTTAATTTTAGTGACTTTATTTGAAGCTGGGGAAAAATAATTTTACAGTTAAAGTTGCGTAAACTTTTGGTGAGATGACTGACTCCAAGTACAAGTAGAATAATGAAGGCTTTAGAAATTAGCTCATCAGACTTATGCGGAGAGTATCTTTGCGTAACTTCTCTGCATTGAGACTAAATCTTCCAATCTGTGGATTTTCTAGCTCTGGCAATGATGCTTTCTGTAAATGGTCTGTTTAGGTTGAGAAGCGTGCAGCACAGTAGCTCTTCAGCTTGCTTTTGTTCATTAATGCTTTGTATCTGGTAAGGATGTCAGCAAAACACTGTAGTAGTAGACTTGTGTATGTGAAAGTATGTGATGTAATTAGTTTTAAAACAGTATAATGAGAACATTATGGATTATTCGTTATTGAGGTGATAGCAGTAACCATGTGGAAACTATATACTTAGAAAAAATGACCACTTTGTAAAGGAGCTTGCAAGTGGCTTTGCTTAGTTTATGTTGCTGCATGCCTGTCTCTTCTAACTTAGGAGTATTCACCAAAGTCTCTCCTGAGGGTGGGTGCACCAACGCAGAGAACTCCAATGCATTGTAAGTCTCAGTAAAAGCATGTGTCTGTATATACGTACACGTATATGTGCATAAACCTGTAACAACTTGTTAAATGAAGTTGCAGCATTTGTTTTTTTTCTTGCCCATGCTTACTTCTCGGAGTATGAAATGCTTTGCTAAGGCTGTGCAGAGATCTGGGATTCAAATAGCCTACATGTCGAGAGAGCATGCCAAGGTAGTTTACAAGTGCAGGAGAGCCCCAAACTGGTTTTGTTAAGTCAAAATAAATGATTGTCAGAATGCTAGAAAATAGGTAACTGGAAGGCATGCCTATATGTAAAGCTTTCTTGAAAATCAAATTTGGGAATTGTTCACATTTGTGTAAATCCTACCCTAAAATTGTTCAGATGTTGAATTAAATGAAGTTTAGCAGCTTTGATTTTTTGGGGTATGCAGGGGAGATAATTAACTACTTGGAAGGATAACCCTGAGAATTCTGTTGTTTTCTTGGTGGGTGGTTTTGTTTTTAAAAACAAATAAAAGCAAAACACACCAGATCATCACAAAATGGACACAACAAAAAAACCTTCTGATTTATAGTAGTTAACTTACAGGAGATCACTTTTGTTAAAGTGGAGTGTACATAACCATCATATTGGTAGCAGAAGGGTGAAGCTTAGCTAGTACTGATCTTGCTGGTCCTGATCCAGTGCCATGTTGCTGTTAACAGGAGTACTCCTGTTATTAAGTGCTTGGCTGGACCCGAGCCACAATGTGCTTAGTGCAATGTAGAATGATGACTTAAATTACTACCGTATGACAAGTACTCGTGGTGAGACTTGAGGGTTCAGTTAGTGGTGTGTCTCTCTTGAGGGCTGCTTGGCAGCTGAGGAGAAGAGAATGAAAATGATAAAAGACAAATTAGGGGAAGGAGGGTGTAGTGAGGTGGGGGGGATTTGGTCTCTTCTCCCCAGTAACTAGCGATAGGACAAGAGGAAACAGTCTCAAGATGTGCCAGGGGAGGTTCAGATTGTATATTAGGAACAATTTCTTTACTGTAAGAGTTGTTAAGCATTGGAATGGACTCCACAGGGAGGTGGTGGAGTCACCATCCCTGGAGGTGTTCAAAAAACGTTTAACTGTGGCTCTGTGAGATGTGGTTTAGTGGGTATGGTGGCGTTGGGGAAGAGGGTTGGATTGATGATCTTTGAGGTCTCTTCCAATCATAACAATTCTATGATTCTGTGTATTTGCCCAGATGTTGCCACTGTTGTGGTTTACCAGTTCTTCCATGAAGTGTTCATGGAGAAATAATGGCCCTGATGCCAAGCGTGATACAATTTTTGAGAGGCCTGCTGAAATCCTTTCATCTCTCTCTCATGACCTGAAGTCTGCCATTTGCATGGTTATGCAGAGCTATTCAAGATAACAAGAATGAGAATATGAACTCTTGCACAAAATCGGATAGTTACCAGCTAATGAG
Organism: Cariama cristata; assembly: GCF_000690535.1. Lineage (NCBI taxonomy): Eukaryota > Metazoa > Chordata > Aves > Cariamiformes > Cariamidae > Cariama > Cariama cristata. Next base: position 56,209 of record NW_009616739.1, read on the forward strand.
TGTGTCTAGCGAAGAGAAGATTTTGTGTCAGATGAAATTCTGACCTAGAGTTTCCACAGAATTGCAATTATGGCTTGATTTGGCATAAAATCATTAATATTTAAAAGTTAATTATAGGAAAATGGTCTGCAGTAATCCATGTAGCTGCCATATTAAGCATACAACAGTTAATTTACTAATATCAAGAGTTCACAAAAATAATGAAATAAAGTAAATCCTAAAGAAAAGAATCTAAAGATTTAGCAAGCAAGAACATATTTTTGTGTCTGACTTGGAGGTTGAGGTCAAACTCTGCATGGAATATATAACGAAAAGGGAAATTTTTTTCTAATAATGGCAATGTATTTTTTTCTACTTTATTTTATATGCACAGTAAGCTGCAGATAGCTTTGCAAAAACTATAAGCAAGCCAAGCGTATAAATACATTAAAAGGTATATTCCCTTAGAAAAATGAAACTGCAGCATCATGCCAGGACATGGATTCAGTTGTAAAATTGTTTTTTTTTTTTAAAAAAAAAACCCAAACCAAAACCCCAACCATTAACAACAACAACAAAACCCACACAAAAAACCAAACAAAAAACCACAAAGCAAAAAAAAAAAACCAAACTGTTTTGAGGAACAAAATGATCATAACTGTGTCCATCTCCTATAAACAAATTGTGCTCAGGAACCCTTCTTATCTAGAAGGTCTGGTTACTTTTTAAAGTCAAGTGATGTGATTTTTCTCATGCTTAATATTTAATTTTAGAGGTACAAGAACCACTTTGAGAAGTCTTCTCTATTGGAAATAAATTTGAGTTTATTTTCTGGGGTTTGACAGCAGTTCTTTTGTGTTTTTGATTGAAGTTATTCAAGATACTAGAAGGTAGATTATAGCTGCCAACTGGGAAAAGAATTTTTATCTCCAGAACAAAGCATAATCAGAAAGGTGGGGAAGGATTTTGTTAAGACAGCAGTTGAGTGATATGAGTGGAAGGTATGGTTGAGTTGCTACGTGTTTTGGTGTTTTTTGTTACAAAAAAATGTAGAACTCCCATGCTCTAACATCGGAAGTATTCAGCATCCACAGAGTTTCAGAAACAATCAAATCAGAAGCCACTACACTTCATCACAGAATGTGTATAATGCTTTGCTGCTGTACCAACCATACACTAATTGTACTTCTGCTCTAGTCAATGTTATTTAGCAAAATATATTATACTGCATTTTCATGTACACTGAGGAAATCAACATTTTCTAATTAAGGTGTATATCTCAATTAGGAAATAATAACATGGGAAAGGAAGAAAACTGAATTAGAAGGAAGTCAGCAGTTTGTACTACCTTTATTCAGTTGTTCTGCTTGTATAGAAAAGAGATTTGCAAACAGTGCATTCTCACAAGCAAGTGTGAGATTTCCACTTCTGTTTAACCCAAAAAAGAGCTGTCAGTTTTGTAAAGTAATACGTGGTTGTGGGACTCTTTCAAACTGATATTCATAAGGCCCCTTGGTGCAAGCATTGCCATAGTGCTCAGTGCTACTACTTGGTTAGTCTTTTATGAATGAGACACCGCATACCTGAAAAGTGTGCTTAAGTCATTGCATTCCATATTATTTTAGATTGAGGAATCAAATAGAATTAGTATCTTCACTCCCTTGAACAAAATTATCTTAAAAAAAAAACCAAAAAACAAAACAACAAAACCAAAACCCAACTTCTAACTACACTCACTGTCCAGAATAGTTTACAGCCTTAAAATCTTCCTTGGGAAATCTTAATACAGGATGAATGCTCACTGTAGAGTTGCATAAGGGTTATTACTCTTTAAATACATATGTTGGAATTGTCTCCTCCTGTAATTGACAGCTAAAAATAGTGATGCTTGTGAAGATAAGTGTGTAACTTTATTGTAAATTTTTTAACTTTTGTTACAAAGGGAGAATGATGACTGGGTAAAGCTTGCTCATGTGTATTAGGGAATGGCTGAAACACCAAATGGTAAATCAGTGACTCTTGGTGGGGCTTATTGATGTATATGTTATGTAACATGCACAAGAACAATTTTATCTGCTGTGGATTTGGTCCTATCTCCAAATGCTTTCAATCCAGAAAATATTTAAGAAGTGTTGTTGCTGTTTGTAAGTGAGTCTTTAAAGAAAACTTCTCATTCCAAAATTCCTGGAGAACTTTGAGTACAGGTATTTGTATTTGCAGTGAGCAGCTACAAAAAAAAAAAAAGGAAATGCATTCTGCTTGTAGTGACTATTTTTAGGAAATTCTTTGAGGTCAACTCTGTAACCTGTATGTACAACCTTTTGGAAGGGTAAGCTAATGTGTACATAGTCTGTTCAGGACTAAATAGATGGTTTGTGCACAATGAAGAGGGAATGTAGTATCTTTTTGAAGACATCCTTATTTCGTTTCTGTTATACTTAAAAGTGAGGTAGCCACTGATGTCTCTGACAGAGACATGGGAGACAGAAAAATGGTCAATGTTAAATACAGAACAGATGAAAAGACTTGCTTTTAAGAGTTTTAACCCAATATGGGCACTTGATTTCCCTCCCCCCCAGGTATCTGAAGTTATTTGAAGTTGGATGATTCATCTTTATTATGCAAAATATGTTTTGAGCATTTAGAGGAAAACATGTCCTAAAGACTTAGAAATTTGAAGTAAGGATGAACAAGAATGTGCATATGCTTATTTTAGGTGTATTTTTTAAGACAGTTTTGGGCAGTATAAGAAAAATAAAGGTATTTGGAAGCAACAGGGCTGTAGGTATAACATACTGGATAATGATACTTGCGTTATGTCTGCCTGGGACAATCTCATACCAGTTTCAATGAGTCCCTCCTAGCTCTAATACTGTGAGAGTTCACTAATAGCAACTCTGTTGTCTTATCTGTTGCCTTCGCACTTTTAGAAATAGCGAAGTCTGATTTTGTTGTGTAAGGACCTACATTACACATTGCGTTGCGCCACAGTAACCTCAGTTATTCTTCAAAATGTCTCCAACTTCTCATTATCACTCCCCTGCCCACTCCATCCACAGTCTTGCTGTGTGTACTTCAGTCTTCCCTGACAACTTGCTGGCTGGAAAAATGTGACTTACTGTGTCTGGCTCCCAAAGGCAGGACTGAACTTGCATGCCTGGACTAATCAGTTAGGTGGACGAACCTCGGTGAAGAAAGACGGTATTCACCTTGTGATATTTCCCTACTCCGTAGGCAATGTTTTCAGAGTTTATATCTTTGACCTCTACTATCCATCAAATGCATGTGAAATGGGTGACTGAGCTCAAAAGTTTCTGAAATGGACCTGCCAGGTGTCTGTATAAATAGACAGTGTAATGACACAGCTTCATTTTTGGAGAAAGCCAGGATAAAGTAACTGAATAAAACTATTGTAGATAGAAGCTGGTCCTGATATTTCTGCTTTTACAAATACCAAAATCTACATAACATTTGAAGCTTCTTGCCAATTTGCTTATGCAGGTAGAGTTACCGTAATAAGTGTCCTATTGGTGCTGAAAGGGTTTTTGTCTAACATTGTTTTTTTTTCTCTTGCTGATTGAGAGGCAGGCCATCTGCCACGAAGTGTTCTGCATTTGTCTGTAGCGTGCCACCTGCAACTTCAAGTGAGACTCTTAAGTGAGATTGTCTGTCCCATCTCCTCACATACTGGATTTCTTACAGAGGAAATAGGAATTTTTTTTGATGACACTAATGTATGTGACTACTCTTTTTTAGATGAAACTTCAGTTACTCAAAATGGTTGTAGTTTCATACTGACAGGTTATCATGGGTTATGCACTATCTTGATCAGATGCTATGCTGGAGAAATGGGGATGAAAAAGGATAAATAAATGTCATAAAATTAATTAATCCCTGCTAGCACTGGGTTTTACATTCATGTCTCTGAATCAGCTGAAAATATGTGGATAGGGAGATCAATTTTTGATTGAAGAAGTGCATCCTTATTCTGGTGCTTGAAGTGCAAGAACAGCTCCCGCTTACGATTAAACCATGCACTAATGTGGTTGTTTTGAATGAGGTAATATGAGAAATGAGTATTTGTACCACACTGTCATGTCCCTATTGCTGATTTTCCCTCCACCACTGCCCCAACCATTCTTAGCTTTTTTGACCATGTTGTCAAGACCCTTTAAGTGAACAGTAGATATAGGTTTAAGATAACTTCTGAATAAGGGGGGTTAAACTGCTCTTGCAAATCTATATTTGGAGTGATATGGTTGTGAGGGGGAGCGGAGTGTGATAATTAGCAGGTTGTTTAGCACTTGCTATGATATTTTGAAAGTGCGTGCCTGAATGGGAGCTTCATGAAAGGAAAGTATGAGAAATGCCAGGGTGCAGTTTGCGGAAAAGAAATCTTCATTCTTTTGAACCTAATGGAAATGATATTGTGGATTTTAGAGATCGAACTCCCTTATTTCCATGTTAGTTTCAAATTTGTTGAATAGACAGTCTAACTCGGGTGATAATCTGACTGCTCTGGAATATTAATAATGGCACTTGCACCAAAATTTCATAGCGGAGATGCACGATACTGATTTAAGTGTGAGAAGGTCATCTAGAATGTTGTATGGAGGTTACTGCAAAGCATGAAGTGGGCTGTGTGACATGGGAATAAACTCTTGGTAATGAGTAGTAGTTTAAGTAAAGCATTGAGTAACTAGATTATAAAGAATAAATCTTTATTTAGGTCTGTTTTCCTATCCTTTGGTTGTTACTACTTACAAATCTAATGAGATAGGTTGCAAAATTAACTTTCTGTGGAGGGTTCATAAAATAAACAAGAACAAAGTATTGTCAGATGGGTGAATTTTATTCAGTGTGTTAGATTGTATTAGGATGTAGCTTTTCACAGTCTGATTAGAATTTTAAACATGCCTGGGAATTAAGAAGAAAGAAGAAACAGTTACATTAAAGGCTCTAGAGCAGCTTCTTAGAGAGAACACTTTGACCTTGAAAAAGATAAAACCAGAACAAGTGTAAAACAGAAAGAAAATAATCCTGCTATTAACACAAAGTACTATAAAACAGTATTGTTCACAAAGCAAAAGCATAAAGAAACAGATAGATAAGAGGGCAATATTCATAGCAGTCAGATGCATAGATCTATTAAGAAGAAATCATAGTATAATTAATTTTAAGATGGTAAAGTTTTATTTTGAATCTGTTCTACCATAAGAATAAAGAGTTTTAAGAGCCTGAAACAATTGGCAGCTGGAAATTTTTATGAAATATTTCAAAATATTTCTGTAGTTATTGTTTTAGATTCCCAAGTACCCCAATTTAGCATCTTGTTGCATATGTACTATGTCACAGAAATACTTTTTACTGGCCTTACTGCAGAGAAGGCAAGATTGCAAAATGAGGAGCAGTTCAGTTATTGCAGTACACATTAAAGGAAACTGTCACAGCTTGAAATTTGTTGTTACAATGAAGATCATTCCTAGGCTTCTCTCTGAGCGGTCAGAATATGTGTAACAATGCATATATTGATTTCATACAGTCATAGATAGTCAGTCCCTCAGGGTAAAGTATTGATTCGAGTGAACATATCGATTTGGCTGTTAACCTAAAATGAATATGTATTTATAGGTTACTTTTGTTATTTTAAGTTTGGATTGGGGGGGAAGGGGAAGGAGTTGTGGTTTATCAATTAGGATTTTCCATAATAAACTTGGTTTATTTGGGAAGCAAATGCATGGATGGAACATCCTAATTTAAGTATGATAAATACAACATCTAATCTCTTGTACCTGGCTAGTGGGCAAGATAGCTCATGGGAGCAGTGCATTGTGTAAAACGTTCCTTAAGAATTGCTTCTGTCTTAAAACTGCTAACCTATTTCATATACATGGTATAGTCATAAAAACCACTTTATCTTGCATTAATCTTAACTATTTTGACTAGTTGAATTAGAATTTTAAGCAGTGTAGAATATACTACTACAAGATGATATTTGGGATAAGTTATTCAGAGGTTGCATATTTCCGTCATTACATGTATGTATTGTCTTTCTAGCAAAACCCATGTATAACAGGTAGGATGATTATGATCAACACAGAGATGGTGTATGATCAGTTAAGATGACAGCCTTTGTTCTGAGTGCATCACATTCAAATTATCTAGGTATTTTGAAGAGTCACTTCTAACAGCTACAAAGGAAAGATGTATTTGGTAACAGTGCTATACTCTAGAGAACTTTTCTTGTACTTCTTTTGCTTTTCACTTCTCCCATATGTACTTGCACAAAAACTTTGAAAGCTACAAATCGTTTGTCTTAATTTTTGGTAAAAACTTTGTTGAATTTGTGCTGCTGGTTATAATATTTCTTTAGCCACAAAGGAGGACTAAAAGGCTGTTTAAAAAAATCAGATTTGTGCAAGATAGTGTAATTGAGGTCATCAGCTGGTGTACACTTTGTGGACTGTTATATCATCTTGTAGTAGGCAGTTGTTTCTACAGTGTTTAACCAACAACTTTCTTCTAAGTAGGCTTCTCTAAAGAGGTTTTTTCCTTTGTAGAATTAAGTATTGTTTCTTATGAAAATTTAAAGGAGAGATGAGAACTCAGCAAACATTGTACATCTTTTATTATCCTTATATTTCACTATAGACTTTATTTGAAAATGCTCTAATGTGATGTTGGCAATGAAGGATTTATTGCAGAATGTCATCATTGGCTTTGTGAAGATGGGAGGTTTGAGTGGACAGGTCTGGATTTACCAGGTTGGTTACAGTAGCTCTTGCACCGTATTTCCAAATTATCTTAAGTGGGTGCAGCTTGTGGTCCTACTCAATATCATATTGTTGTGCTCATATAGGTACTCAGCTCTTACACTTAGGTCGGAATTGCTGATTGTGTCAGGTTGAAAACAAACTTTATTTTGTAGACAAACCAGTGTGTTAAGCTATGGTACTAAGCTGGTTTTGTTTTTCAGGAAACCTCAGACATAAAATAGTGTACGACACTGGCAATGTCTAACATATTTGGTCAAATCAGGTGATGTTGAGTTTAAGTCCTTTTAAATGTACTAAATAAGAAACATGTGCAGCAATCCATTGCTTCTAGTAACAGATCTCCAGATTTTTAATACTTTGTGGGATGACATATCAAGTTCTTAATTCTTAATAACAGTGTAACAATCAAGAGAAGAGCCACAGAGAAACACAAGACCAGAAGCTGCAATATTTTTGTTCCTTTGCTAGAAGGTTACTCAGCATGTAAGGTTAAAAAAAAAAAAAAAAAAAAAAACCCCCCCCCCCCCCCCCCCCAACCTTCTGAGTAGACAAAACATGGGAAAAAAGAACCACGCACACAAGGCCAATATAATGCTCTGGAAAACCTGTTTTTCCCTTGGGCAGAAAAAGTCTGAAGCCAGGGCCCATGTTTTCAGCTACGAAGTAACTGTGAAACTGTAATGAGCAGCAAGCTAACTTGTCCATTTTACTCTTTTTGAGAAACTTACTCACAAATTCTAGTAGTATTTATTTTTTAATAATAAAGCAGAAGATATAATTTTTGGTAATGGTTAATTTTGAAATACTTTTGCTATGTGAAAGTAATAAAGTATCATGGAGACATAAACAGAATTCTTCCTTGCAAATGTGGGTGTGGAATAAATATCAAATTAGTTCTGGCTGTGAATGTAAAAGTAAATATTCCTATCACATACTGAACACTCTGCCAAGCATTTTCTTCTTGCAAAATATTGCTGGAGGGAACTTTTCTATTGATTCTTCATATTTTTACTTCAAAAATTTTAAATTCAAATCAGTAATTATTTTTAGTGATTTAACTTCGTAATACCTCTTAAATTGAATAATCATGAACCTTGTGCTGTCATCTTCAGGAGTCTCTTTAGAAAGAAGGTCCTGTGTTTTTCCTAGCCTTGCTGTATTCTGGTACAGCCTATACACAAATGCTGAATTTACACCCATACTTATGCGAAATAAAATAGTGCAACTCGTTTGGAAGTAAAAAAGTATTCAAACATAATTTTCAGGTTGGGTATTAGGATTTGGTTCTCTTTCCCATGAAGTGATTGAGTACTTTTGAAACTTACATTAATGCAAAAGAAGACATTTCTGTTATGTCATGCATGAACTTTAGGAGGGGGTGTGGTGTTTTCAGGTGACTTCAAGTTGGATATCAATTATATCATCAGTACGCAACTGCATTTCATAGCTCTTTTGCTCTTGAATGCATTTGTAATGGGAAGGCTTTTCAGGTCTGCATGTAGCTGTTACTTGGAGAGATTTCTCTAAATACAAAAAAGCCAAGACTAGGTAACATGAATATTACTTCCTTCTTGTAGACTAAAGTTAAATGTGAAGGCAGATGTGATATTTTTAGAAAGTCAGCAGAATATCCTGTTTCTAGGTTCAATAGCATACCTGTAACAGGACAGCGCACTGTTAGAGACACTGGATTAAATAAATAACTTTTGTGCTTTCTCAAGGTCAGAGTTTAAGAACTTTCTTCAACAAAACCATTTATAAGCTGTTTAGTCTTACCTGTTAGAGAATTATTTTTGTTTTGCTTTGATTTGGTTGTTGAATATCTAATGATACAACCCCACTTTGTTTACTTCAAATGGGAATAAAATATATAGTGACAGTAGCTATGTAGGGTTGTGATGACCTGGATTATGTTGAAGTTCTGGCAGTTTCCTAACACCTGTACAGGTTATACAAGATTGTTATGCAAAGCTATGAGAGAAAGTGGTTTAGGTATGGTAACTGGCTTTCCCCCCCACTGTCAAGCAGAAGTAATTCTGATGGTACTAATATTTCCTGAATTCAAGGATTAATGCTCTACTGTACTCATCTTTCAGAAAAACCCAGAGGAACACCTATTGGGGAAACCCTTCCCTGCTGTTTTCTTCTTGATGTATCTGAAAGAATCTTGAAATGTAACGAAAAACACACTCACCACACCAGAGTATAGTGCACTTCTTTAGAAACTGGATAAAAATTTGTTAATACTTTTAATTAAATACTTTTAATTAAAATCTGAAATGGCATTACAGTTTGTTTCCTAAAAAAGTTCTTCATAGATGTTTTTGGTTGCATGGTTCACACCTCGCACCCCGCCTCTGAAAATTAGTGGGCTTTTCCCCCAGAAGTCTTTTCTGACAAAGTCTCTTTTGAAGATGCAGACAAAGCTGTATGTATGTGCTGATGACGTGGATAAATTTTGACCCAGTAAATAATCTTTTCCTGATATTATTACTTGTTTATGGTAAGGTGACTTTTGTCCTTTTTAAAGGCAAATTTCTTGGCTTCTGCTTGAGGTCTTGAAGGGTGGTTCTCAAACTTGAAAACAAGATGACTAGGGAAGAAGGGATACTATAAGACTTACAAAATTGTGGATTGCATGTAAATGGTGGATGAGGATTAGCTGCTCACTGTCTCTTCCAACACACACATACAAAAAAAGCATCAAACTGGGGGTGGTTCAGAACCCATAGGAGCTAGTTCTTTGTGTGCCAACAGATTTGTGGAAATCCTTGCTTGAAGGGCTTTGGTGATGCAAGGAGCTGTGTAAACTTCAGGCTACCTAGATCAACTGCTCATAAGAGATTTCAACTGAGATCCTAAAAGGCCACTAATTTTAAAAGTTCCCTGAACTTAAATTAGTTGGGAGGCTGGGAGAGTGCAAACATGGAAGTATCAGATATGCTTACTGATCTTCCTTGGCTATCTGAGAAGCCTTTGAGATAGCAAGGGAGAGACACCTTTGGTCTGAGCCCCTACAGCTGGTTCCTGTCTTGCTCGGTGGAATGTGACTGGGGTATGAGTAACACTAACAGTAAATCGCTACTGAGACTGAGTGACTGTTGGGTAAGGATACTAGAGTAATCTTATCTAAATACAGTATCAGATGTTGATGCTGGAGAAAAGCTAGGGTCCTTTGCATAGCTTCATAAACAATTCTGCTTAAAATTACAGCATCATAGAGATTCAAGGATCTAATCTTAGAGCTGCAATAATCAATACAAATTCCTGTTTACTGTGAAGACTGTTTTAAATGAATTCACCTGTGCAGTAATGATCACTGAAAATTTTAAGGAATCATTTTGGGGAACAAAGCTCATTTTTTCTGAAATGAGAGCTACAGCACAACTGCAACAACTGTTTTTTTCAACAGTTGAGTACTGCAGGAAGTTTTAGACTCCTACATAAAACTTAGTGTTAGCATGTTAGTTGTAGTTATCTTTAACTGTTTGCCATCTAAAAGAAATGAACACTTTTTTTCTCCTCCATTCAAACATTTTGGGTAGAGGTAGCAAGAGACTGTGTTCTTGATCACTTAAGTGTTCTTTCCTTTCCACCTCTACTCATCTGTTTCAACTGGGTGATAGCTTTTAAGTAGTTAGAATTTACTGAACTCTCAGACTTCCATCTTCAAACCACTTGGTGTAGAAATTGAGCAAATATGTTTCAACTTTCCTGGAAAGAAGGGGGGGTCAGCTTGAGTGTCTGAACTTGTCCCCTACAAGTGTAAGAATCGCTCTCATTTACAAAATTCCCAAAGGTGAACAATGCTCAGTAGTAGCCATTCCTGTCTGCCAAGCTGAGGCTCAAATATAAAAAAGGACAAAAAGATGCTTTTCAAATCTAGTGACTGAAGCATCTAATATCACTGGGGATGTATACTGTGCACAGTTTTACATCATTACCTGCTATTAAATATAATAGAGTTTAGTTTGTGAATCAAAGACTATTTACAATCTTAAGTGAAAGAATTCATGAAAAAGAAACAAGCCAAAGAACTAACTTGAATTTTGTTTTGTAAAATATAGTCGTGCTAGGTGGAGATGAGAGGGAATTCTTGAGTAGCATTTGTGCACCTGAAAATGTAGTGTGTTAAATTGCACAGAAAACAATGTACTGTTGATTATTATAAAGATAACACTAATGTGCAACCTTCAGACAATAAATTCAAATGGTCTTTAAATAGAAAGTAAAAATACTTTTTGCCAAATAACAAAATAGCATGGCTTCAGGCACCAGTCATAGGCATAAGAACTGTGGGACTGAGAGTGCTAAATACTTGCTCCTTAGTAAGTAATTCAAAGCATTGTTTTATTCCTAATTTGACTCATAATGCTGAATTATTGTATGTGTATTTTAAGTTAATAGAATACTTCTTCCTCTTGTATATGACAATATTTTACCATTCTTGGTAAAGATACTATCCTGATGATCAAATTCTGAATGTATGCACCACAATGGTGGTGTTACAGCCAGTCCATTCTCACAGATCAACATTTAAAAATTTCAGCATAATTGCAGCATATTCTCCCGTTACAGGCAGTGTATCAATCTAGTTCTACCAGTAACATCTTTCTATGTTTTTTTTTTTGCACTAAAATGTGAAAACAGAAGAAAAAGAGCAGGTTCTTGGCTTTTCCACCAGAGAACTTGCAACTTGTGCGTGATTATTGCAGGATCCATTAGGAGCTGTTACGTGCTAGTTCTGATATCTTAAAGCAAGAAAGAATTCAAAGAATAATTAGAAAGAGTAAATGAAGTATCAAAGATATTTGGTATTATCATGTAGAGAATGCAAATGTATTTTCCTGTTAAAGTGTAAAGATCAACTTGTGCTGTTGGCATGTTTGTTAGGCATACAGTGATTTGAGAGATTCACGACATGGTCTGTTTTTGAAAAGCTAGTTTATTTTCATGGTTAACTCCTTAGAGACTGTACTAAGTAGTTACAACATGCACGTGGTAAGAATGTTCATGATGACATAGAATAAAGATACCCTTGTTAAGAAGCTTTCAAGTACAAGAAATCTGAAAATGCAAATTCATCAGCCAGCACAGCATTTACCTTATAGGATGTGTAAGTACAGGATGAAAGAGAAAATGTTTGATGGCTGTAGCTTAACTAGTAAGTCTGCATGCATTAACATCTCTGCATTTGCAACTTTTTGCACTTAATGATATTTAAGGTCAAATCTCTTACAGTTTGTGAATTGCTTTTAGATAAGACACGTATGTATCTAAAACTGTCCAGGTTCCAGTGTAAAGTCATCACTGATTCTGCTGATGTTAGATACGCAACCTGACAGAGGACTTAGACCAAAGTGATAGCTTGCAAAATTGTCACAACTATTCATTAAAACACTATTAGTAAGTTACTCTTTGGTCATCTACTGCATTGTTGCCTTCCAACAGCAATGCTGTTGAAAGTTCTTTAAAAAATGCGGTCATATATATATATGACTTTGACTAAATCAGTATTTGGGTGACTTTTTGGAAATACAGGTTCTTGCTTATGGTGTAACTTTGAAATCAAGACAGAAGTAAAGATCTTGTCTTGAATCCTTTGTCCCTGATGTCTTGTTTCATTTGGGTAGTAAAGGCAATCTTGAGCTGAAGAGATTTGGCGCACTGCAAGACAGTGCTTGAAGCTGTGGTTTCTGCTAGTGAAATGTATGTAATTCTTTCAAAAGTGGAGAAGTACATCTAATAAAACGACAACTAGGCAGTTTTTTAATTTGATCTGGAAACATGGACTTCTGTTTTAGCAGAACTCTTTATGCTTTATGGCAACCACAAAGTGAGATTGCTGCTGCACATGACAAGTATAGGTAGAGAACTTGATGTTGTGGAATTACACGAAGGTGTGACCTGCAGGGTACTGATCAGCTGAATTATTTGCACTTCTGCCAGATTCTAGAACAACACAAGGTTTTTATAGTATGAGAAAGTGCTGTTGTATCACCTTTGTAAAGTTTATTTAAAGAAAGACACATTTTGTACCTCAAAAAAAAAGTAAAAATTCTTCAATTTATGATTCTGTAAAAACTCTCCTACAGCTTTAAAGTAGTGTTTTTTTTTTTCCTTAATTCATGTAAGTGTGTATTCTGAATTCAAACACTCAAGCAAATACAGAAAGTTTACTTGTGTGTATTGCAGGCACTGGCCAAAAAAGAGAGCATTGGACAGAGAATTCAAATGAAACCATCTCAGTATTATGTAGCTTAAGAAAAACCTGTCAACATCAGACATATGTATGATCTCCTCCTCCTCCCAAGCCTTCAAGAAAATAAAATCTTGTACATGCAAATTTCCTTATGAAGCTGTTTCTGTATTAAGTAAATCACTTGCATTAGTGTTTCAGTTCAAGAGATGTGACGTGATCTTGCACCATGTCTCATCAGACCAGCATAACTGGAAGCAATGGCAAGTGGAAGTGACAACTCCTGCCAGACCACAGAAATCCAGTAGTGTTATAACCCAGTAACAAGGACAATAATGTGCCATGCTTATTAATCCTTTTTTTTAAACAACTTTTTACCTCTGGTTTGATACAGAGTAAAAGCAGTCTTAAATGCTAACTGTGCCAGAGTAGTGTCTGATTTTAATATAAGCTGAAGAAGCCTGATTTTTCAGAATTAAGACTAATTCTGCCCTCAAGTTTTGTGCTTTCTTTGTCATCACTCTGGGTTGCCACTGGTACTTAACAGACCTAACAATTCTGTGCATACTGGGAAGGGAAGACTGATATAGCAGCCTGTGTCCCAGCACCTCATAAAGTCGTCATGTTATGATAAATGCCCTCAGCATGCTCTTTGTGACTGTAAACCAATAAAACAAAGAAAAATTATTAAAAAAAAATAAAAAAGAAACCTTGGGGTTATGGTTGCTATTGGGGGGTAAAAGCCCAAATAAACTTGTTTCTTACAGGTTCAGGTAGCTGTAGGGGCTCTAATCCAAGTTGGCAGTAATAGGCTGGAGGGAAATGGGAGAAAGCCAAAATGAAGTACCCTTCTGTAATGGTATATCACGTCTCGGTTAGGGACAGGGAAGTCAAGTGGTGCAGGGAGGCTAAAGGGGAATAAAGAGGCTGTCTGTTTTAGCCATACAGAGAATAAGATACTTTATACCTGTCTTGGGATATTATGGAATCATATATTTATCTCACTGTGACTGTTTGTATTGTCGGAGTACCTGGAAACCCTGTTAATAAATTATGAGCTCCTTTTCTGCAATGTGTAAGTACAAGTCTCAACCCCTTTGAGGTAGAGACTTTCTTCTATTTTAAGTATGACAGCAGAAAACAAGTAAATGGGAAGAGCCTGTCCGGATATGAAGCTGTAGTCTCAGTACCCAATGTAACCATGGTCAACTTTAGGTCTGATTTTATAGGTGAGCTGCTTGGGATGCTATGAACATCTCTTGATGACAATGAAGATGGTAAAATAAGTTTTGGCAAATCTTGTAGATGACATGTCAAAACACTCCCATTTGCTGTCCTTTTAGAAAATAGTGATTTTTAGTGTGTGTGTGCATCACTGTAAAGGAGAATTATCTAAAGAGAATGTGAAGATGATGGTTATGCAAAGGTCCTCATAAAGGAGGAGTTGTTACTGGGGAAAGTAAATGGGATATTGCAAGCTATTTAGTGGGCAGGTCAGAAATGGTAGACTCAAAGGTATGGTTCATACCACCAGGGATTTCAACTGTGGGAGCAAACAGCTGCTTTTTGAAGGTGATTTTTATATTTCTAAAAATAAGTATTCTAAGTGTTATGCTAAGAGGATAACCTTTTTGACAGGAAACTGCATTTATGGTACATAGATTACATTCATCAAACCTATGAAAGGAAACTTGTGATTCAGAGGTGAGTTGGTGAAAGAAACATTGCATGAGGCTGAAAACTGTACAAATAGATTTAATGTGGAAGCATTTTCTGCTTATTCTTTACTGAGTTTTGTATCAATGGTGGTTGTCCTGACGTGTGGAAAACGGACCCCACAACCTGTACGACTGTACAGTAGGTATGTTTAGCCGGTGCTGGGCAGCACGGGGGGGGAGGGGGTAGCCCCACACACGTCGTGCGCGCCCCACGTGGCGAGCAGCTTCAAACTTATACAGGTAAGTGTTACATATTCGTGAGATTTCCCAACACGCCTATACATATGGATGACCTATCCCCGCTTCGTATTGAAATTAGTTCCAAGAAGTCATTTCTATAGACTCCTCCCGATTGCGCTTGCGCAGTGCCTCCTCGTGGTGGTCGTCGGGGGTCGTGGAGATGAAGGCGGCTGACTCCTCTTCATCGCCACTAATAATCTCTTGCTCTTGCTCAAACTCAGTTGCTCCCTGGCTCTTGCTTCAGGATAGGTTTTAACAGGTCCTTAAGGCAAGTTTTAAATTAAACCACACCTTCAAGCCACACCTGCTAATTCGATTCCTAGGGCTATACAACACCTTATCTGCTAAGATTCCCTTAACTCCTTCTCTCAGTCCTTGTGACTGCTTTCCAAGTCTTGCAACCTTTTGAACAAAAAATTGTTTGCCAACTTTCAGATTTTTTTTTAATTAGACCATACTCTGACCACTGAATGTACTGCTGAAAAGGATGAAAAGATCCCATTCCAGTTATGAATGCTTCTCTTTTCGTACTGTTTTGATTTTCCATGCTCAGAAAGGTCAGGGTTATTCAAGCTTCCACTTGGCCTCCTTCTCTGAACAAGTAATCCACATTTCAAACACATGAGGAAGTCTGGCTCTGATAAAAGGCATTGAAGAGAACAGAATTCCAGCACATTACTCCGACTTGACTGCACCAATTACAGGACAGGCATGAACAAAAGGCAGTGATGCTCTTGGGAAGGAGGCTTCCCCACAGGGATGTATGCTGTGATCGGGAACTATTCTACATGTGAGCACAAAAGGGAAAATTTAAAGAAAATTGATGCTATCACATTTTATTGTTGGGATTTAATTGCGAGTCAATTACAAAGGCTCTGCTAGACCTGTAATATGTGAAGGAGATCCCTAGTGTTACCGAAATCGGGATTGAAACCTCTTAACACCAATGTAATACTAAGAAGCAGGCATTCCTTTATTGCAGCACTGGATGCATGGGGGGGATCACTCCACCTCACGTGTGTACAGAGCTGTTACCTAGAACAGCTTATATGGATACAATTGATTACATATTCATTGTAATTCCTGGAATTAGGATGCATATTCATTACTTTTCCCTGAAATAATTTACATATGATGCCTCCCCTTTGGGCATGCACAGTTAATTATGGGAAGGGTCTTCGGGGGTCTTTTAAGACCCCCAGTGGTTGTCCGCTGGATGACCTCCTTGTCTTGAGTTTGTGCAGTTCAGCCTTGTAGGTGTGACAAGGGGGGTGGGGTTGAAAATTGTTGGGTCCAAGTTAGTTAATTGAATGACCGCTTTGCCAGGTTGTCATACAACTCATGCTCAGTAGCTTAACACAATCAGTTCCAGGTGTTCTCATCAATATCTAGGACTTCAGACATTCTTACTCCCTTCACAATTCCTTTATTGTCAATCAAAGTCATCTTGACCAAATTCAAAGCAAGGTATAATCAAAATCTTGTAATTGTTAACTACAATTCCAATATAATACTACGAGTTTTCTTATACAAGTAGCTTGTTGTTCTGATGGTGAGATTTCTATGGTTACCTATTTCAAACCTAACAAGCCTAACGTAATTGTGCTTTACAATTTTCTACTCCTTAATCAAACCTAACTCGAAACCTAATCAAACTTTCATTATTTTATCAGAATATTTGCAACACTAGCAGGAAAGGAATGGGTAGGGGTATGGCTTTGTATGAGTAAGTTTCATGGTTAGAGGGTTTGAGGGGTGGCGGGGTTATGAGTGTTTGCTAGGGACTGCATTTGCAAGCTAGCTGGTAAGTGAATATAGTTTTGGTGAAGAATAGTAACTGTTCATTGACCTTTTGGTGTCTTTGGCAACCAGATGAATCTGTTGCTTGTGAGTTGGGTCATGTCTGTACACAGTTATAAGAAGTTAACAGACTCATTTGTAACAAAGATTATTAAAACCTGTGGTTTTATTGTGAATAGAGCAATACAGCAACTGAGACACATAGTGATCTTTGTAACAGAGTTAACCTTTAATCAGCATAAAATGGACAGGGAACAATGACACTGAATTTATTTGTGCAAAAAAAAAAATCATATCTAACTTGAACATACACAGTGAAATTAAGCAACAGATGTTACAGTTAATATATATTTGAATTTTTCCCCATAATTTGATAGGTATTCAATTATGGTAATGGTTTTACAAAACATGGAGATACAGTTGGGCTTTGGGGAATGCATTCAACTTTCCCCTTTATTTAGTAATTTTAATTAGCTATCAAAGCAGGGATTTTTTTTTTACCTTAATAGTTAAACTACAAAATCATAAACATGTTATTTTTGCTACTTAAAACAATTCAGATATAAGAGTGCTGTTTAGGTCTTGTTTTACTGTTACACTGTATGAAAGCTACTTTAAAAGAAAAAATATTATAACATGTTAAAAAGGGAAGGAAACACCCCACAACCAAACTGAATTTAGAATTGTTACAAAAGAAATGGTCTTGGTAAATTTGTGGCTGTTCTTTTTTAGTAGACACAGGTTAGCTTAAGTAGAAAACAGGTTGTCATACTATACCTCTGTTATTAGACTTCCATGTTCTGTATTATTAATTTCAGCTACTGCTGCAGATTTTTTTAAAGCTTTCTACTGGAAGAAAATTCTGCTGTGATTTCAGATTAAGACATGTAGTCTACAGATATGTGTAAAAGTATAGATCAGTCTACAGCCGTTCACAGAAGAAATGGTGCATGAACGATACAAATTCACAGAGGACCTGTGAAGACAAAGTGACTTTCCTGCTAGAAAATGAAAGCAAGGGAAAAGAAATGTGATTGAGGCATATGAGATTGAACCTTGCTCTTCTAATACATGGAATCGTGTCATTTATTATTAAGGCTCTAAGAACTTGCCAAAATTCTTCATTAGGGTGACAATCATACTTCAACCCTCTTCTTCCTGCACCCCTAAAAAGTTTGAGAAGTGCCAATTTTTTTTTTGTATAGTTTCTCATCTTTTAAGTGAATTACAGCTTGTTACTTTTTTTGTGCTGTATATGGCCCTAGAATAATAATAGATGTGATTTCCCTCAAAGCAAAGCTGCAGACACAAATAATACAAAATCAGTGTTATGGTGCAATATTTCTTTTTTCTTTTTTTTTCTTTCCCCAAGAGATTTGGAGTGCATTGAGGTCTTTGAGTCAGTGGAGACACAGATGGCGCCAGTCAAATGTGGAGCATGGCCAGCATTCCCAAGAGTTTGTTTTCAGTCTATTTTCTAGTCAATAAGTTTCACAGGAAAAAAAATTATGATAGCACTGATGGTAGTGCCTTCCCTGCAGAAAGCAGAGAGGATGGAATATTTCCATGGTGAATTAAAATGCACACATTGCTGAGCAATGAAAACGAATTAAGGCAAATTCAGTAACTTCATTTTAAAAGCAACTGTGAGCTTTAATTGTCATAAATTCAGAACTAATTAAAAAATATGTTGACAAAAATTGGACCAACAGCTTGTCATTTTCAAATCTAAGTGAAATACAAAGTGCTGAGAATAAATTACCAGGTCTGAATTCAGTTCTTAAGTTTAGTCAATTTGCTACATACAGGGTATCTCAGGATGAGGTGAAAAAAAAGGTAGAAAATATAAAAAAAATTCTTTACATATGACTAATTTTATAGGTGAACTCTGGACATGGTGTCTAAACTTTAAGATCTGAAAACCTTTCTGAGTGACTGGGTCTAGATGCGTGATTCAGTTCCATCTTAACTCCATGCTCGGTGAGAACTAGGCATATACTGTCTCCTGTCCTCCTTCACCACATGTATGGAGGAAATAAATCTGAGGACATGGACTGTAATGTGTAGCTTCTGGAGGTCCAGATGGGTCCCAAGTCTGGATTATTAAGATGTGCTGTGGCATGTAACTGCTGTCTCAGTATGTTCTCATCTGCTCTGATAATAAGTAGGTATAATGTAATGTAAAAAGAAATACTAAAATCCCCAAAGGTTAGATCCTTCAGGATTGATAAATTACCAAATCATACATTCATATGTTAGTTGAATTAACATAGTTCCTGAATGTAAGAATAGTGTTGTTCTGGGGAAGACTTATCCACTCTGTTCTACTTTGCATCTTCAAAATATTAACATATAAAAGTTTGTATATGTAAAGTTGTGCTACAACTATCATATGGCTGGAATGTCCTTGCAGTTAGCATTTCACACCTTTCTCCTCAGTAAAAAGAGAAATCAAGCTCTAATATCTAGAAGCAAACTCCGCATTGCGTGCATGCATACTTAAGACATGACATGGGTGCCACAGGGTGACTGATGCAGAATTCAGAAGTGGGATCAGGCATTTTGCTTGGGTGAGGTGGGGTGCTTGTGTGTCGCTGTATACTGCCAGCACTGGACATTACTGCCGTACAGATCTTAAAAGGCTTGAAATTAGGACCAAAAATACAAAGGATTTATACCGTATAGGCTGAAATGAATATCCTTTAATCTTTACGTAACTTACAGTGAAGAGCTTATGATAATATCTTAGATGTCTTTTAAAATACAACCCTAAAATCGTTAGCAGAGTGCTCTAGGGTCCATCATAATATAAGGTGTAAATTTGCAGGGGCTGTATGTGAAGTGCATTGACTGATAGGATATAGCAGAGAAAGATATGTTTATATTTTTGAGATCATACAATTGAGAAAATAAAAATTCAACTCTGTTTTCTGTGAATATATGATACAAAATTTATTTCTTGCTGCCAGGATTTAATTAATTTATTTTTGAACAGTAGTTTCACTGAATGAAGTTTACTTTGCTTTCCTCTGTTCTAGTCATTTTAGCTCACCGATTGAAAAGTATTAAGCTCATATCCAAATAGTTTAACTTGAGCCTCTCCTTTTTCTTTTTTTTAATCATGTTATGTGATGATTTACAGTCTTCAAGTAATGGTGGCTAATTATCTGTTATCTATGGCATCTGTATATCGAGATACATACAACAACTTTAATGCAGGGCTGTATTTTCTCACATAATTAATGCCATAGCTTTTTTTTTTGCTAACTTGCTGTGTTAAGTTGTCAGACTCAAGGCCAGGAAATAATTGAGTTGCTTCATTTGAGGTACAATGAGTACTTTGCTTAAGCTATCTTTTTCATGACAACAAAATACTTAACACAGAAAATTTAGTATAACAAGGTTCATACAATAACACGTTTTCCAGTATTCTATTATGTTTCTGTAACTTGGAGTAATTGACCTTTACTTAATAAGCTTTTCTGTGGTGTGCCTTACTGCAAAAATAATCAAGAGGTATACTTTTAACATTTGTTTATAATAATCAATGCTGAATTTGCTAGTTCTGTGTTTAACTGTAAAAGACTTTCCAATACCTCTTC
This sequence comes from Cariama cristata, assembly GCF_000690535.1. NCBI lineage: Eukaryota > Metazoa > Chordata > Aves > Cariamiformes > Cariamidae > Cariama > Cariama cristata. The sequence goes on from NW_009616739.1 coordinate 76,523, forward strand.
CTGACTGTACCTTGCAGATACTGTAAAGGCCCTTGGCAGCAAGTCCTTAGTGACTTTTTGTTCAGTTACCATGGTAACCTTGAACTCTCTTTAGCTGTGGAAAAGCATTAATTTTGCTTTTTGCACTATCAAGAATAGAAAAGTGTGTTTATGTTTTTGAGCAAGAAGAAAAAAACAACCGTAGGTTTTTAAGGAAGTTTTACCAGATGAACTTGTGTATTCTAAAAAGGATATTTTAAAATGCTGTGGGTTTTTTCTCTAAAAAATTACTGGCATGAGGGGAAGCAACTGATTTAATTACATACATTAAGAAAGTCTTCCCTAGTTATAAACTATATGTAAACATATATCTATATTTGTGTATATATTAATATATGTACTAATACGAATTATGTTGCATTCATATAATTAAACTATAAAGGTTCTGTAAATTACAAAGATTAGCCTTATGGTGTGATCCAGTTCAGATCTTGAAGAATTTAAGGGGAAAAAAAAATAATAAAATAAACCAGATTTGTATTAAAGTTGTGCTTTAATAAGCCTCTTATTTTCAGTGTGAGAGGTATGCTGCCTCTGTCCTGGACAGATTGTTAAGAATAACATTTGAGTAAAGTAGATGTGTGTAAGAATCCTTTGAACGGTATCTTACTGTTGAGGAAATGTTAAAAGTAATGCAGGTAACAAATATTCCTGTGACCATGTTGCTTAAAAATAATAAAGTATACTTGAGCTATCCATAGTCTTTAACATCTTCTCAGCTTGAAAGCTTTTAGCCCACTTTGTTTACATCAACTTCAGAAAATATTGATAAAAGAATTCCTTTGTTATTTTTTCCTCTTCAGAACATAAAGATTTATGTCTGGTAATTATGGAATTGTCTTTGTGATGGTTATCAAGGCAATGTGATAGGAAGCAATTAAAATGTATAATCAAAAATTAGCACAGGACAAAAATCTTTGGCTTGCTTGGCAGTATAAAGCCTGAAAGCTTGCATTAATTCCTGCTTGCCTCTATTATATTAAACACTTTTTTAGCTTTCCCTTGATGAAAGTCACATTGCTCCTAATTACAACACAGGTGCTTTTGTGATACTTTAATAGAAAATACTCTGAGGTAGCAAACCAAGGAAAGGTAAGACTATATAAGCTATCTCCAGCTCCATTGCTTAAAAAGGTTTGTGTAGTCAGCAAAATTCCCCTGCTTTTACCAATGTCTGACAAGTTCACCTCATCAAGGTTCTTCACTTTTTTCTCTTTTAAACTAAAATTTGAGTTCTGTTTTTGTCAATCATACTGCTAAAGGAAAAATAAGGAAATTATTGGCAGAGTCTGGGGATTATTAAAAATAGTAGGCATTTTTTTCAGATGAATGCTAGTGAAATGCAGCTAGCAATCTGATCTGACAGATAGCTGATCAGAAGCATTTGTGCTTTTTCAGGAAAAAGGTCAAATCTCAATTTTCAGTGACTAGTATTTTTTCCAGTGCTGGTCCTTTAAACCATTAAGACTTGGGAAATTTCTTTAATAAGAAGACATCTTTATTCCAAATGCACTATTTTTAGGGTTGGATATTCTTGTTCTGATTCCTAATATAGTGTGAACATACCCAGTCCTGCCCTGCAGTGGAAGAAAAAGGAATTTTTTTCCCCAAATATCATCCTGTGATGGTATGTATCTGCATAAGATATGGAGTACTGACAAGTGTAAGAAAGATCTTTGTCTAATAAATACCACTCTTGCTTCACAAGTCTGGAATTTGGGGTGATAATGTTTGGCCAAGACACAAGCTTTTGCTCCTACAGGCAACTGTATCTGAGGAACTAGTCATCTACGTGAGGAAAAAGCTCCAAAATTAGGATTAGACTTTAAGAATATTTTATTTAGTGCATAGCCGTTAGTTACTCTGCCTAAATATTTGTAGACAAAATACTTAGATGCAGCTAATGCCCACATCTCACTTCAGAGTAGATTGTATTAGCTTCTGGGATATAATAAATCCACTGGGCCCAATGCTTGAATTAACATAATAATTAAAGTTTCAGCACATTGTTGTAGGTCACAGTAAGAAAATGTTTAATCTTCCTGCAGTCATCTGTGTACATTCAAGGCACTGGGAGGTCTACAGAGACTGAATTAAATTTAAGTGCATCAGAAATGAGCAGAGTGTTTTAAGAAAAATGTGAAAAAGATTTAGCTTTGAGAGCTGTTCATAATTGGTTTTGTTCTAACAATAAAAGATACGGTGGAACTGGGTCACTACTCAAGTTTCGTCTCATTTAGAGAAAGCTGTAGGTGCATAGGAGACAAAATACACAATTATCCTGCATCTGCCCACTTAGAGATTTGGGGTTGGTTTGGTTCATAGTTCATTGTCTATGGTCAGCTGCGACTATGGGAGGAACATCCCAAGTGATCAACAGAAAAAAAATGAGTGAGCATGGGGTCTAGTAGGTCAGGTGGAAGTTACTCTGCTGTGGAGGGGTGCTACTTTACAAAACTACTAGAGTGTTAAGAGAATGAAAGCCTGATTTTTCCAAATGTAATGCTAGACTTTAAAAATTAATGACATTAAGAGGATGGTTTAATGTCCTCTTATAAGTCTTGAGTGAAGCCAAGGAGTGTTCAAAACTATCTTGTCCTAGCACTACTCGCTTGCCAGATAAAAACATCCAGATGCTCATTATTGCATCATCAGAAAGGGTCAAGATCCAACTTCTCTTGAAACCACTTTGGAAATCCAGGGTTAATTCCTGAATTTCAAAAGAATCTTTAACAGTAATTTTTCTTTCTTCTGAAACGGTCCTTTGCTATTACAGGGGTAAATGGATTTAGTCATTGAATGGGTCATTTACTGTGATAGGCATCCTCTCAACAAAAAAACCCAGTGGAACAAGTGAAGAAAAGTTCTCTGCATTGTAGCATTCTGAGGAGTCAGCACAGGTGGCTGTTCAGCTTTTGTTTGTGCTTGCCCAAACAGGCTCAAAAAGTAGAAGATGAGGAATAGAAAATAAAAATGGGGAGCCTAAAGCTGCTGACATCAATCAGTCTGTTTCTCACATGGTAGCATGGAGAAGTTGCTTAACTCTGTATTGAGGGAGTAGGGAAATAACCGAGAGGGATGTAGCAAGTTGAGAGCTGTGTGAGCTGCCCTTGGATGCATCAAATGGCGGTTAATTTTGTGGCTAGCAGACTGGGGAATACTGCCTGCTTTTGCTCATGAAATGGAAATACTTCAATATGCATGTTGTCTCCATAGCTCCAGACTAATATACAAACAAATAATCCTTGAATAATTAAAATAATCAAATTATCCTGAAGTTAAATTGCGTTTTACCTCTAAATTTCAGTTTAAGAATCCAATGAAAATGAACACTAGCAAAAGAGAATTAGGAAAGAGAGGACTGATAGTCTGCAGATTTCTTGTTTAATGACAATGAAGCAGAATTTTAATGATGGACATACCTCTTATTTTAAGCCATTTACAAGTGTACCACTGTTTCATTTGAATACCAGGGTATATTATTACCAGGACAGTAGTACTGAAGGGTGGGATTCTAATATACTTTAAATACAGCTTCCTATTGGTACCAAAACTGTATGCTTATAGGGCTTGCAGTCAAAACTCTTAGCAAATCTGTAGGCAGTAGGAACCTTGGGGAGAAACATAGATAACAATTACAGAATGATTTCTTGATTGACAGATGCAGTAATTCTTTCTTCCCTGGAAGTTCAGAAAGGTTTAAATAATTTCATGAACATAATAACTGACCTGGTGTTTCAGTGATGAATACTAGTGTGTTTTGTGAAGTACTCTTTAATTTTAATTAATTTGAAGGTATCGAGAGTAGTCATCAAAAGGCTTTAGAAGTCTAATGACATGTACTCAGAATCAAATGTCTTGTAGGTAAAGGGCTTTACTCATTTTATCTTGGGGTGCTATAAAATGAAGAGAGACTTTAGAAAAGCAAAACCGTATTCAGCAATCCAAAAAAAAATGAGGTTGTAGAAGGTTGTATTACTAGCTTATAGAACTCATGGTACAAACATTTTCTGAATGTCTATAGTGACACTGTCACTCTGGGTACTGCATCATGGCATTTTCTGAAGGTAATAAAAGTAAGACCGAATTGGTCTCTGGGGCTCTATGTGTAAACAGCAGAGCAGTAATTACAGGGGACCTGTGAGGCATGGAGAGGAGGGAAAACTGGCGGTGGCTAGTAACAGCAGTTGTGTTCAAATTACGATTTGAAGCAAGTTTTCAGTTATCTTGTCCTATAAGGAAGAACAAAAATGTATCTTATTTCTTCTGAGGGGAATGGAAGGGGTTTATTATGCCTAGACTTAACATAGAACTTTTCCTACACTGCAGTTTTTTGTTTGACTAGTCAATCCAGTTATAGTCCTTGCTCCCAACTCCTGTGTAGCTTTGCATGGGACCAACAGTGATGTTCAAGCTGTGCAGGAGGAACCAACCTGTGGCTCCTGCTGTTCTTGACACAGGCTTCAGTCTTGCATTTTTTTTCTCATTGGTTAAAAGGTGGAAATTTGTAGAGAATAGATATCAGTTGCCAAAATGTTTGGTGCCAGGATAATGACTCCATTCCTTTTTGCACTGCCCGCTCGTACCAGCAGCTGTGGTGAACCCAGTCTTTGTACCTTGATATGTAGAGAAACTTCAGACCCTGCATGCAGATTAGATTATTGAAAAGGAAGAGAGGCAAATCTGAAAATTACATACTATATCTATCAGCAGAGAATCTCACCTTCTCTTTTGATTATCCTTTGTGTTAGATATGTTAAATTACTTTTTCAGTTGTGTTTTTATATGTGGTTTTTTTGATTACTTTGTTGTTTTTTTATATCCATAGGGCATGAGGCTGTAAATAATACCAAGCTCCTGTGCAGTAATATCAAATATTGAAATATATTGGGCAGTTATTTTAGACAAGTTCTTTAAGTGAAATTACTCTTTAATATCTAATGTTTTTAAGATGTTTCTGACAGTGTCACTCTATCTATATCTCTTTTCCTACTCTCTCCATCACCTGAGAAAGGAGATCTTAAGTCTTACGTTAGATGCATGCAATGATGCAAATATGTCATTATCTATGATACTGTAAATGTCTTGCCTTATTAGGCATAGTTATTGCATAAAGAACAAATAAAGTATCAGTGGTGTAAATGTGCTGTCTTCAGTGGAATTTGCCAGCAAATAACTTGGCCCAGACACGACAGCAAATCTTTCTTCTAAAATGTCAATACAGCACTGGAGTCCAATTATTTTTATACTCTGCTAATCTTCTTTTGCTTTTACAGTGTTACTGCTGGCTTCTATAATAAGACTATTGGTAATCTCAGTAGGGAGGCCTCCTTATCAAGCAGTTTCAAAGACTTATGACTTTTGAAAAAATAAAGATCAGTAGGTAATACTGAATTCATTAAAAAAGCTAGTCAGTCTTCCAGAAACTAAATGCATAACATATATAATAGTGATTAATTTGCTACTTGCAGAAATTTTCTTGGATTTTCTCAGATTTGATAATGAGACTTTGATAGTTAGAAATCTTTTATGTTTTTGCAATACATGCCTAAAATGGTCTTTTAAAGTTTAAATTTAGACATACCTCTCATATATTCATAGCTGAAAATAAATCAGTGCACATTGCTAAACAAAATTTTAAAAAATATGGTCAGGCCAAGAAACCTACTTATCACTTTTCAAGTTTCATTTGGAAAAAAAGAAATTGGTATCAAGAGCAGGTCTTGAAAGCCTTATTTTGATGTAACTAACTGGTAGTATGTTAGAACATAATTTAAACCAACCTGATGGATACATTAAGAAGTTTCAAGTAACAACTAAGTTTTCCTATATTAAGACAACAACAATTCTTTCTACCACCTCCTCCTCTTCTTTATAAGACGTACCAGGATTTGACAAGATGTACTCTTTAACAGAGTTTAATTATCTCCTCCTTTAGCACCTTATGGAGGTAAGCTTTGGACAATCATTGAAAAATGTGAGGGAATAGGTTTACGAGCTTTAATATTGCACTGATCTCTTTACTATGTGTTTCAGAAGCTGTTTGACACTACAGAACCTTACCCTCTGTAAGCAGGCTTGTTTCACAAAGTGGCTTTGCAAGGACAATGGCTGAGCTCTGAAACACATTCAGACATTTGTTTTGGTAACACTTCTTTCCTAAAAATCACTGTTTGTTAGGTAGCTGCTGTTGCTCCTTTGTAGTGTAAGGTAAATTACATTGATAGCTCTCTGTTCAGTAGCAAAACAGTTGCTTACATACTTTCATGTTTGCAGTTGGGTAAACCCAGACTTTGAGAGTGCCACATGTGAACTCACCATCTGAATATTTGTGGTGGCTGTGTACACAAAACCCTGGTGTTATATTCTCCAGACACAGGCCTTTGCTTACATCTACAGAGCTCTTTACCAAATAACTTGACTTCCAAAATATCATGACCTAAATTTTGATTCAGGGTAGGGAGGGGAAGGATTATGAAAAGCAGTTATATCCTGTCAAACTATTAAAAAAATCATTGTACTTTGCTTTTTTGTTTATTGCCCTGGAAAACGAATGTTAATTTAAGAACAAACAATAATGTCAATACACTTACCAGTCTTCCAGTGAGAGGTAATATTAGAGTAACTCCTAAATTCAGTAAAACCAGTCCTAGTGTGCCAGACAGGAAAAAAATCCCATACATCAGTATATAATATAATCTGTCAACCTTCTGTAGATTTCATCAGGTTTTGTTATCTTTTCCAAGATAAAAATTCAGTTGACCTTTTACCCATATTCTTAACATGTCTTCGCTACTATTTTTGTTTTTATATCTGGCTACTGCACACAGAATGGAAATAGAGCTTTTTTTGTTAGTAAGGCTTATTCTGATCTTCAGATGTGACTGGGCATCAGCCTACCCTTGCCTCTTCACAGGAATTAGTGCAATGAGAACAGTCTCTGGAGGAGAAAAACTGAGATAGAGGGAAGAGG